>NW_006399805.1:7073492-7074054 GCF_000299155.1 Elephantulus edwardii | reverse complement strand
ACAGAACAATCTCACTGATTTCACATGCAAGCAAAATTCTACTGAAGATTATCCAAAAACGACTGGAAAAGTACATCAGTAGAGAACTGCCAGAAGTCCAGGCTGGGTTTAAAAGGAGTCATAGTACTAGGGATATTGTGGCTAATGTTAGATGGATCTTAGCTGAAAGCAGGGAGTACCAGAGGAATGTATATCTGTGTTTCGTTGACTATGCAAAGGTGTTTGACTGTGTGGATCATAACAAACTATGGCTGACTCTGAGAAGAATGGGAATCCCAGAATACTTGATTATGCTAATGAGAAACCTATACTTGAACCAAGAGACAGTCATCAAAACAGAGCAGGGAAACACTGCATGGTTCAAAATTGGGAAGGGCGTAAGCCAGGATGTATCCTGCCTCCATACCTTTTCAACCTGTATGCAGAACCGATTATCCGGGAGGCTGGGCTCTATTGGCAGGAATGTGGGGTCAAGATTGGTGGAAGATCTATCAACAATCTGCGTTATGCAGATGACATAACCCTGCTTGCTGAATCTGAGGAGGACCTGAAGCATTTGCTA
>NW_006399805.1:7028523-7073016 GCF_000299155.1 Elephantulus edwardii | reverse complement strand
AGGAGGGACCGGTCCTTGGAGAGGGACATCATGCTTGGGAGGGTGGAGGGACAGTGCA
Source organism: Elephantulus edwardii (assembly GCF_000299155.1). Classification (NCBI taxonomy): domain Eukaryota; kingdom Metazoa; phylum Chordata; class Mammalia; order Macroscelidea; family Macroscelididae; genus Elephantulus; species Elephantulus edwardii. The sequence continues at coordinate 7,072,958 of NW_006399805.1, read as the reverse complement.
GGAGGGGAAGGCCTTCTATGAGGTGGATTGATTCAGTGACTGGGGTATTTGGGATGGTATATCAGAGACAGTGCGACTGACACAGGACAGAGCAGAGTTTAAGGCTGTTGTACATAGTGTTGCTATGAGTTACAAGCAACTCAACGGCACATAACAAGAAAACAATCATATTTTGATCTTGGCACCACACTTTGGGCATGTTGCCAGGAGGACCAGTCCTTGGTGAAAAACATGATGCTTCGAAGGATAGGAGGTCAGTGCAGGAGACGAAGACCCTGGATGAGATGGACTGCACAGTGAATACGGCAATGGGGTCAGGTGTCAGAGGCGGTGAGACTGAGTCAGGACAGGGCACAGTTCAGAGGATCACTATGAGTTGTAGTTGACTCAATGGCACAAAACAACAACTTTATGACATTTTTTTAAAAAGCAATCCAAGTAGCCAACAGAGGTTGCTTGTTGCTGTGGGTTCCAACTCAGCATGACGCATACAGCAGAGAGAGACTGTCCCCTATCCCCCACCAGCCGCAAGTTCTGGTCTACCTAGATCACTGCTGCAGTCACTGTCAGTCCATTTCCCGGAGGATCCTGGGCTCTTCTGTTGGCCCAAGATGTTTCCGTGCGTGCTAGAGGAGGGGTGTGTGGATCCTCGAAGATGGAGAGAGTCGTTCAATCTCTGTGCTTTCGATACGTGGCTCTTGCTCTCTGATAGGCTTGATGTCTGGGACTAAGACAAATCTTCGTGTCTCATAGTTCATCTTTAGTTTTCCAGTGACTTCAGAGGAGAATTTGTTTTATACAAACATTCAACCACCTACTGTCTTGAACGGCATCCAGCATTCTCACCTTTCGAGCTATCTTGGGCCTCTCTTTCCTCGGGTTTTCTGGACTTCTTTTGTGCAAATCAGAGTGGTTCTGGGATTTGGGTTCTCCCTTTTTAAATCTGATTTAAATCTTCTCTGTCTTCTACCTCCTTCTGCCCGGCTCATTCCTCTTTCCCTTTCCTCACTCTTGTCGAGAGCTTGCCTAATAGTGGACCTGCACTCTTTGTGTGTGAGTCGTAAGCCATTTGAAATATACAACAGCTCAAGAGAGTATCTGTAAAACAAAATAAATCCTTTTAATGCTAATACTGTTGTTATGTAATGTTTCTTTTAACCAAAGGAAGGTGAACCTACTCTTAGAGGATCTAATAACAGCCAAGGCTTATCCAGCCATGCCTCCAGGGCAGACCTCCCCTTTTGGGCAGTGCCCCTCCCAAGGAGTATCTGCCTGCAGTCTGCTGGGACCTGAGGAAGAAAGGAAGGTAGGTATTGGCCATACATTTTAAGCTTCTCCCTCCAAACTCACCAAATAGAGTTCCCTCCCTTCCTTGGGCAGAGTGACTACAAAGATATGGAGAGTAATGGCCAAGCAAATGACACCCAGGGGGACCCTTTGGCGTGGATAAAGCTCTCAGCAGTAAGGAAAAAGCATCCCCACCCACAGTTTGTCCCCTTAATTCACTGGCTTAGTCACCAAAGCTGAGGTCACCTAAGAAAACACCCTTCCTGCCTTGGGAAGAGATTAGCTGTTATCAGCATAATCCTGCAGGAGTCCACTCTGCAATAAACAACTTCTGTTCCTTTGGCTTCTCTCCTGGCTCTGAGCCAGAAATGTGCATTAATGAAATCACCTCCAAGGCCACTTTGTGCTCAGAAATGAGAAGTCACTTCTTATTCCATTTCCCCTCTCAGATTACGCCCAGCCATGTTTAGCAGTGATTCCTAATGAGATCAAATGGCATCATAAATTTATTTCAATAATAATCTACATAAACTGTAATAATAAAATTGCAGTAGCACAGGGCTGCTTCAAATAAGAATGTAAATCTCGGGGAGCTCTGGTGGCCTAGTGGCAAGAAGCTGCAACTACAATCCCAGAGGTGCACGGTTCGAATCCACCAGATGCTCTGCCGGGGAAGGAGGGACAATCTCCTCCTGTACCAGTCAGATCTGATTTGATGGTACACTCACACAAAAATAATAAAATAAAATTAAAAAAAGAATGTAAATCTCTCATCATTTGATTTCTAGGGAGAAAATGGGGCAATTATTAAATTCCCTTACGAGTCAAAGCCCAAAGAAAAGAATTGGAATCTAGAACATCAATATTTTGCCTTTATGTGTTATCCCACCTCCAGCTCCAGTTATACATTTTCGCTCGTGTGCCTGAGAGTCCAGAAGATCCAGGCCATGGTCTTTGCAAGGGCCTGCTATGCATCCGAGAGCATATGCCTGAGATTGATAGAAGAATTGATGTATTTGAGCTGTGGTGCTGGAGAAGAGTATTGAACATACCATGGACCTCAAACAGAACAAACAGGTTTGCACTGGAGAGGGTGAAACCAGGCTGCTCCTTGGAGGCAAGGATTTTGAAGCTCCACCTCACATTGGACACATGGCCCGGAGGAACCAGTCCTTGGAGAAGGACATCATGCTCAGAAGGGTGGAGGGATAGTGCAGGAGAGGAAGGCCCCAGATGAAATGGATTGATACAGTAGTGAGGGTAATGGGGGTAGGTGTGTTGGAGACAGTGAGACTGGCTCAGTATAGAGCAGAGTTCAGAGTTGTTGTACTAGGGTCATGAAGGGTAGCAGGCAAGTCAACGGCACAACAACAAGCCACCAGAACTCCTTTTCCTGACCATGTAAAGAAACTTAAGTCCACCCTGATTTCTCATGTAGACTCAATTTCAAAGACTAGGGTCAATGCTTGAGGTTGCCAAGGAGCAGAAGAGCTCCTGCCACGTCAGTTCTGACTCATCATGACTCCCCAAGGCTGTGAATATTCTCGGGAAGAGACTGCACATCTTCCTGCCAGGGAGCAGCTGGTGGATTCGAGCCACAGACCTTTTGAGTAGCAGCGCAGGACATGACTTACCACACCACTAGAGCTCCTCAAAGAGCAGAGAAACTAAAGTGACCTTAAGGCATCCATTGTGTGCTTCACCCAAGAGTTTAAGTCCAACTAGTTCCTGATGCAGCTGACCCAACACTTTTTACCTGGAGCTTAGCATTGACAGAGAACAACACAAGACTCGCGTACAAATACCAAACTGTTTTCCTTCCCTGTGCATAAAGCGGACACACAAGATGCTCGCCAATGTTTCAAATGCATGATTAGTTCTTCCAGGGTCTGTGGCTCCCTTCCAGGGAGCAGCTTAGTTTTTTACAGAACCCGTCCAATCACCTTTGAGACACAGATAATAGATGCGGAGTTGAGAGATGCAGATAAGAATTACACTTACGGAAACAACAAAAAAAAGACTTTAGAGATCACCCCATGCAGTTACAGAAAAGAAGCAATGGCTCACTCAAGTCCGTATGTCCAACTGGCGGTGGCGCTTGGACCAAGGCCATATTTGGTATTTGGTAAAACTCAGGAGGTGTTTCAGTTGACATGAGGTGCCAGCATTTCGGACCTTGCCAGCCAAAGGGATCGACTTCTAATTAGTTTTCTGGCATGTCCTCCACTCCATGTGCATTTTCTAACCCCGGGCTCCTCGTTACTATGGATGTTTAGGCTCTAATTATACGCGCCATGGTATTAAACCAGATAAAGTTTGTTGCAAATGTTCCTTGCTGGTTTTGCATATTAAAAGCTGTAAATCTAAATCCCATTACAGTGAAATAATGAGCATTCATTTATTTACATGTATTGCAATAACAAACTAATCCAGAAAATACTAATTTGCTACTTTCCATTTGGGATGAGGTAGATGGAGGTTTCCTTATATTTTATTTGTGAAAAATGTACTTTTTGAGCAAATAGATACTCCCTACAAACTTAAGAAAGTAGTGGCTAACCGGGTGAAGAGAAAAAACAAAACTATTTTCAATTAAAATTGAGCAAGTGTTTTCGATCGTTGACATGTTAATTATAAATCTTGTCTTTCCGGTAAAGGAAGTCACGGATATTCACTAAGTGAAGCCTCATTAGACTGACTCTGACTTCACAGCAGCAAAACTTTATTTTTTCATTAAAAATGTCAAATATGTAGATATTACAAATTCAGAATCCACTTCACCCATTTAATTACCTGGAGAGAAATGAGAGACTGGCCTCAGACTTTGAAAAATTATGAATTCATTCACAACCTTAAAAATGAAAGTAGTAACAGCAATTGTGCAGCTCTTTAATGAAGCTGTTTTAGGAAAAGAGCAGATTGAGTCCAAACTGTAAATTGGAGAAGAATAAGCTTTGCGAGTTTCCCCAACTGCTTACCCCATTCTCGCTCCCATTTTCATAGGGTCAATTATTTTTGCATCTTCAAACACTTTCATGGGACAGCTTCTGGAGGAAATCTCCCCTAACCCAAGATCCCTTTATCCTGCTCTGTATGACCTCTATCACAGCCCTTTTGGACAAAGCCCTGTCATCGTCTATTTACATGTCCTGATACCACACCCTGACCAACCCCTTCTGGTAAGGTCATTGAACATCAGTTGACTTCAAGGTGGGAGCCGTCTCTCTCATCGTTATTTCTGACCCAAATTCACAGCCAGATGCAGGGTGGGTGTTGTAACATAGTGACAGCTTCACGGGGCATCTAATGGGTTAGAATTTAGGGCCCTATTCCCTAGACACAAACATTAATAATAAAATATATATAGCATATTAAAAACTACTTTATCACTATGATTTGATTATTCATACTCTTTGTTGTTTAGTGAGGGTCTGGAGTGAGAAGCAAAACTTCCCATATTTTTGTTTATTTGTTTGTTCAATAATGTCTTTACACTTAACTCACAATTCCACAAATCCTTCAGCAGTCCTAACCCAATGAGTTAGTAAGAAGAGATTAGATAGGAATAAAAAGTAAGAAAAGCAGAGTCAACTTAGAAAAAAGGAAAGCAATAATATAAAAGCTTACAACAAGTGTAAAGAAATTGTGAAGTTGTCAATAATTAATTTTACTTGGATCCACAATCAACACCCATGATAACAGCAAACAACAAATCAAAAGATATGTTGCATTGGGAAAACGTTGCTGTCAAAGCCCTCTTCAAAGTGCAAAAGAGCAGTGTCTGTTTAAAGACCAAGGGGCACCTGATCGAAGCCATAATATTTTGTTTTTTCTTGTGCATCTGAAAGTTGGCCAATGAATAAGGAGGGCAGAAGAATCAATGCCTCTGAGCTGTGGTGTTAGAGAAATGTAGCAAATATCCCACGGAGTATCCAGAGAGCAAACAAGTCTCTCTTGAAGGAAGTGCCCCCAGGGTGCCCCTTAAAGGTAAGGATGGTCAAACTCTGTCTTATGTACTTGGGAGCATATTCATTTCCAGGAGGGGCCGATCCTTGGGAAAAGACCTCAGGCTGGGAAAAGTCAGAGAGAGGGAGTAAGACCCTCAACAAGGTGGATTGACACAGTGACTACAACAATGTCTTCGACCACCAGAGATGTCAAGGTTATTAGAGGACAGGACAAGGATCAGATTTGTTGTTGTTGATACGATCACTATGAGTCAGAGTTGACTCGATGGCAGCTAACAACAACAATATCATCTATTTAGGCTCCATGATGATGTAGTGGTTAACAGATTGGCCTCTAGTGGTAAGACTAGCTGACTGAAACCATCAGCAGCTGTACAGCAGGTACACAGCTAGACAGATGGGACAGGCTGCTTCCTCACACAGCCTCACACACTGTGGGACTGTTCTAGCCTGTCCTGGAGAGTCACTATGTTGTTGGATGGTGTCAGGTTGAAACCAACTCATAGCCGACCCTCCAGCAGGTTTTCAGAGACAGTTCCAATTGCCTGGGAGGAGATTGTCCGTCTTTTTCCTGCTGACGAATTGGAACAGGCTTTAGGTTGGCAGCACAAGTCCACACGAGTGGCAATTGACTGAGAATAATGAGTTTTCTGGGGTTATGAACTATACATGAATGTTATGCCAACTTTAATTTTATAGGATTCTTTAACTCAAAGAGTTAAGAATTCTAGCATGAAAAAAAGATATCAAAAAGATTTCAATTCAGTAAACCTCCCTGTCAGGTCTAAGAATATATGAAAGCTGTGGGAAATTCACTCTGTACCCATTGTACTCATCACTTAACAGAGGACTAGTGATAGAAATGTTATCACTATTATTCTTAGCCTGTGGTTTAACAGGCACATGGCTTAAGACAAGGCACTTATGCACCCAGACTTCTAGCAATATACTACCATGCACAATTGTTGTAATGATCAAATATTGAAAAAAGGTTTCAAAAGGGCTTAGTACATGGTAAGCATTCCACTTGACTTTTCAGGTCTTGTATTATTATTCTTTATTGTGGCTAAAAAAAATAGTCTTTCACTGAGGATAAAATAAATCCATAGAAATACTCAAAACCTAAGAGTTCAACTATTCTTTTATGTTCTTGTGTAATAAAAAATAATTTTTCAGTGCTTGTTCTGACCCCAAGTGAGATGCCCTCTCTCTGCGGTTGGAACAGCTTTCTCCACACAGCGCTGGGGCAGAGCAACTTCTCAAAGTCCTGCTCGCTCCCACGCGTCTGTGACGCTGTTCGTGATGGTGGGAGTGTTTCCTGTAGCACCAAGACTGTCGCATCTGTGGTGCACAGGGTTTCGATGCCTTTATAGCAATTGTCAAATCAATATTCAGCGAGTCTTTGCACCAAAGTACTTGGTAACTTCTCTTCTCCATCACTTTACCAAAGGCACACAGTTGGGAAAAACCAACACCTCTTTTAAACTCTACCACCAGGGAGTGGTAGCAATTCTTTCTCCAGGTTTATTTTTGCTCCTAACCATAACCAAAGATTGATAATGAAGAGAAAGAAAAAAAAAGAGAGAGATTCCAGATTCAAGGTGAAACTACCTGGCTCCAGGCTAATATTCATTCTATTGTCATTGTTGCTTTGGGTAGTTTTTTAGTGGGTTGGTTCTGACTCAGGGCAACAGAACCCAGTGCTGTCCAGCCCTGCACCGTCTTCAGAACCACTGACACCCGAGTCCATCGCTGGGGCTGTTGGCATCCTCTTCCCCATCTAAACTCTCAGAGATGCTCCTCACAAACACACACACTGATGGACAATGGCTGCCCACTTGCACTCCACATGGATAGAAGAGGTAGAGGGTAAATGAGTGAGTGAGGGAGGGAGTGAGTGAGAGAGAAGTGAGTAGGGGGTTTCACTGGGGAGCAGGACAGTGGAGAGATCATCAGGGTAGAAGGGAGCGTGGGCTCCGCAGGGACCCAGATGCCAGTGCGAACAGGTTTTGGGTTAGAACATGAACACAAGTAGTTTGAAGAGGCAGAGGGCTCCCGATCCACTCCGTGTGTGAAGATTCTAAATTTATGGGCGCTATTTGAAGCTATCCTATGTAGCCATGCTGGTCTTCCCCAGGTGCAGGCTGTCTGATATCAGTGGGACACTTAATTTGAAAAGACAGCATCTGCTCTGTGTGTCCTGAAAAAAATTAAGAAATCCTTATTTTTCCACAGAAGATCATCCTTCTGTGCCTAATATCAAATGCTTCAAGCTTTTAGATTGCAATATATTGAAAGCAATAACCGTATTCTTCTTCCCAGCACCATCTTTGCCTCTGACAACTTCCTAGGCTGGGATCAACCCAGTCTGTGTTCTCCTCTCTAAATGTGAGTAAAAAACCAAAATAAAAACCAAATCAGTTGTACAGCTGATTCTAACTGATGGCAACCCCTTGGGTGTCAAAGCAAAATTGTATGTCAGAGATTTTCTGTGGCTGTTTTCTTCCCCCAAGGGATTGCCAGCTCTTTCTTCAAAGTGTCTCTGAGTGGATTTGAACTGCTATCTTTCATGGTTGGACACGTTTAAGCAGTAATCCAAGTAACTACCATTGGGGAGAATTTCTGCAGGCAGAAAATGCTATAACAGATCATTTTAAATATTTAGGGCTTAAAAGAAAATAAGGGAGCTCTAGTGGCCTAGTGGTAAGAAACTGCATTGCAATCTCAAAGGCATGTGGTTCGAATCCACCAGCTGCTCAGCAGAAGTATGGACAATCTCCTCCCGTGCGATTTACTGTCTCTGAAAATCTGCTGGAGGGTCAACTATGGGTTGGTCTGGCTTGATGGTACACAACAAAGGTGAATATGTACACACACACACACACACACACACACACACACACACATATCTTTTTTCATTTATTTCAATTTAAAAGAGCATTCTTTCATTTGTAAGAGAGGAAGACAAATGCACGCGCGTGTGCACACACACATATTCCTGCATCCACGGGAGTTAGTACTTGATCTAGACAACCCAGAATTCAAAGCTACCACTTTGCATTGAATTTTGTCCAAGTGGAGAACGTGGCTTTGACCGTCACTACGTGGCAGCAGGACTGTGGTCTCCCTCCAGCATGCTGTCAGGGATTCTCCTAAGATGGATGTTGTGTCCTCAGAGCGCAGAAAGCTCTGCCAAGTGGCTTGGTCCCAGGAGAACTAGCACTGTCCACATGGACAATGTATCCACCCTGAGCAGCTCAGTAGAGGCTGACCAGCAGTTTGGCAGGATAAACTGGCCTCATCTCTGACATGGGGCTTGCACCCCCCCAAAGTAAAGGAGATCAACTTTTCTATCTGCTTCCTCTTCTCCTGGGTCTCAGAAGGACTGGAACAGTGATGCCTTCCTTTAATGCCTTCAGTTCTTCCCTTTAGGAGATTTTCTGGGGCAGGTGACATCTCCTGGATGATCGAGTGACAGAAACGTGAGCCCCACTCCTGGCCAAAGCCGTCCTCCGTCCTCCAGTGGAGGCTTCTGTGCTGCAGTGATGCTGGAGAAGTTTCCTACGATGGGCCAGAGAGAAAGCCCTAAAGATCTTCTGAACTGCAGCTCACAGAACTCTCCAGTTTACATGGTGTGACCACCAACACGCCACAGACTAAGTAGCACTTTATTCATGCAGGAAGTCATGAATGGGGTCACCATGTGCTGAAGCCATCTTGACAACAGCTGATAGTAACTATATGTTGAATAAGATGCTATCCTAGTATAATTAAATTATAATAATCTTTCTAATTCGTTGCCATCTAATGATCATTTGACACAGCAGCCAAAGGAAGTGGATGCAGGGGGACTGAAGTGGGTTGGTACAAAGTCCAACTTAGAGTGTAAGATCAGAATCCAAACGTGGTCAAGCTGAGTGTGAATGTTGGGAGTTGGTCATTACCGGGGTAACACTGCCTTACACATGCTTTTTGCGGGGTGCAGCTTGTCACAGTCTAGATCCAACACCAGGTCATGTCTGGAGAGGCCAGCATGAAAGGAGTCACAGAGGAGATACGTTCTTCCCACAGATCGCTGTCCTTGGGAGCCTGCCTTTCAAAGCAACACAGATTTACACTGGGCAGGAAAAGCCACAGCATAATCTGAGGAGGTGTGCTTGTTGGCAGCGCTCCCTTCGCTCCGATATAGACCATGAGGCTGGATGTGAAGGTGAGAAGAATGTTCCCTCATTTCTCTTCCCGGAGGGGAGAGGGCCAACTTCCCGGCTACGAGGCAGTTCTTCCCTGCAGCCCTATTCCTGCCTCCACACACTCCCGAGTGTCTGTTCAACACATAATTTTTCTTTTCTTTCCTCCTTCCAAGGGTATAATTTAAGGAGAGCAGGAACACCATTTCCAAAGTCAGAATTAACACTGCTTTCAGGTTCCAACATTCTAAAATAGAGTGTCGAGAAGTGACTGAGAGGCAATGGAGAAAGGGAGGCCTCGATGCTCCTTTTAACCGTTTTCAGCAGTGGGAAGAGGAACACCTTCAGGTCTGAAGGAGTCACTGGCTGCCATGTGAAAGGCTTGCTTAACTGAGTCCTCGTCGCCAGCATTGGAAGGAAAACAGTCTGAGCTGCCGCCTACCCTCCATCCTGGGCACAGTGGCCAGTGGCCAGTCCCTAGGTTGAGGACACCAGTGACCAGGGGCACAGTCTTTTCCCAAACGCAAAGATGCATCGGAGACAGGCGGTCACCCACGTTCCATCACACGACACAGTCAGGGGACTGGGTAGGCTGAGCAGTTTTTTTTGGATGTTGTTTTTCTCTAGGCAATGGTCTGGCTTTTATAGGACCATGGAATTCCCCATTTATATAACCTAAAACACACAGACAGATAAAAAGGCACAAAACACAGAGCATAGGCTTTTTAAAGCACTATAGATTTTTAAGCACTATTGATATTGACACTGGCATGCTCCCATGGAGTTCTAGGTACCACCATGATCAAGAAGGATGAATCTAAGAGCTTTGACCCCTGAGATTTTGAGCATCACCTCTAGCTGGTACTTGAACTTTGTCTCTAGAATGTGGAGGACACTCTAGAACTTAAAGTAAACACCATAAACAAATAAGAGAGTTGAACGGAGAAACTGAAATGTTTCAGAGATGAAAGAAGAGAAAATTTACAAGGAAGGAAAGGCCATGTCATCAAATTACTAACCGAGGTGGGGATTGACAACTGAGTTTGGGCTAAGACTTGGTCAGGGCAGTGCTAAGTGATTTGAAGAGGAAAGGTAACAGGAAGTTGAGTAGAGGACTATTACTGTGGTTGTTAGGTACCATCAAGTTTAGTTAGACACATAGAGACCCTCTGAGTCTGTTAGTGGTGCTGTTGTTAAGTGCCATCAAGTAGTAGGTGACTCATAGAGACCCTATGAATGAAAGACCTGAACACTTGCATAACTTTCATCCTCTCTCCAAGTCCATAGAGTTTCTGGAGGCAAGCTGTTTTGGAAGTGGATGCCACTCCTACTTCCAAGCTTGTTTTAATTGGGGAGCTCCACCAAACACTGTCCACCATGGGTAATCACTATCGCATTTGACATATCAGTGTCACAGTGTTCAGCATCACACAACCACGAGTCACCTCTGTACAGCTAATGGACAGACCAATGCTATATCCTTGACTGTTGATGACCCGAAAAACAATTGGATTGGACCATCATAATCCACAGAGTATTCATTAGTTAATTTTGAAAGTAGATCATTAAGTTCAGGCTTTTCTTCTTTGTCTTATTTGGAAGTTCCACTGAATTCCGGTTAGCAATATAGCAAAGCACAAGTTCACACTGGCAAAGGGGAGATGCCTCCATGTAAAGTGAACTGGATGGGAATCCAACCCATTGCCTGAGTCAGCCTCATGAAAGCTGAAAACCCTATGACTGACCACCCTATAAAGTGTTAGGATTGGTCTCGGGAATCATCTAATCCATCATCTTAACTAAGGACACAGATCTTCAACAAAGGGACAGAGCAGAGAAACGATGGGTGGTGGAGCTGGGACTGGCCCAAGAATGTTTGACGGGTTTGCTTATGCTGGGATCTGAAGGGGACTCAGGACCAAAGAGCCCAGCAAAGCTGGTCCAGTTCCATGTGCTCAGCAGAGGTGAACAGAGAGTAGGGGTGCTGGACTCCAGAGTTAGACTCCCATTGTGAGGTAGGGAGGGCGGCATGAAGACGCACATACATCTGAGGCAGGACAAGCCCGAGAAAAGCTCAGCTTTCTTTTTCTACCAAAAGTTTTTGATAAATGACATCAGTGAATCTCACTTCATGGAGCTCTTTTCTTCTTCTTTGCTTTAAGCAGCCTCTGACATTCCAGACTTACCTGCAACTAAAAGCTTTTTGAAAATGACCCCAGGCTATAATTAAGTGTGGGTGGCCCATGGCCGAGCGCTATAAGACAATCATCCATTTTTCTAGCAGATGAAAAGACAGAACTAAAAGTGAACCACTTTCTGTCTGTGAACAAATTGGGTTACTGTCTAGAAAATCAGTAACTGAGAGCCATCTTGGGGAGGTTCCCAGAAGGTATAGTGGGAGCAGAAATATCATTGATGCCTATGGTTTGCTTTTGGGAAGGCTACTCAACAAGTCAGTCTGCATGCACGTGGGGTCGAGAGTTAGAGATGAATGGTCAAGCATTTGAATGATGGTATCTGACATGAAATTGCTACAGGTAACATTAACATGGGGGCGTATGGCTACCAACAACAGCTTCAGAGCACAAGGAACACAGAGTTAGACGGAGAGAGATTTTACTACGCTCCTTAATGCTCTGGTTTACTTCTCTATAGGATGAGATAATAACATCTGCCTCACAGTGTCAGTGAATGAATCAAACAATGGAATGTGTAGAAAGCAGTGGGCGAGCATAGGCGCTTTGTAAGCGACCTCATGATTGCTACTCATGATTGCTATTGTAATGGTGAATGTTGATATTACCCAATACATGTTTGTGCTGTCTACTCGGGAGCAGGTGAGGTCTGGTGGTGTGGGTAGACTTTGGTAAATGATGCCAAAACAAAAGGGGATGCTTCTCCAGCAGTCCCAAGCCCCCATCAGCTCTGTAGGGGAAAGGTGGCTGCCTCTTCGCTTCATGATTGAACCTCAGAAAGCTGCTGGCGGGCTGCTGAGTTAGCGACGACTCAAGGGAAGGATTGATGTAGAAAAGGGGATGAGGGTCACACGTGTTTATTAAGGAGCCTCGCCACGCCAGTTTCTCCTTCTGAGGTGGCGCGTACGAGGCTAGGTGCTGGAAGTTGTTCTACCTGCACTTCAAACGCCAGCAGGGCACCCACGGTGGCCAGGTTGTTGTGGGGCTTCCAAAACAAGACAGACCAGGGAGAATAAACCAGGAGTTCACTTGTAAAAAACGAGCCAATGAATCCTGCTGTAAGACAGGAGCAGACTCTCTCTGACACCATGCTGGGGTGCCACTGTCCAGGCTGGGAGGATCGTGCAGATGGCGTACGAGTAGACCCCGTTTTGTCTGGTTACCATCCTTTCACCATGACTCGGAGCTGACGAAGGCAGCTGATGACAGCATAGTCAGGGTCCAGTGTGAGCTCCATGAATGGCTCTGCAGCCGTTCACTCAGCTATCTCAGGAGCGCCTCAGCTAGGGCTGCCTTCCTCTGCAGAGACGCACCTGCTGAGTCTCTGAAGGGTCACTTCTATCACCACAGTCACAGCTCACAAGCAGCAGACACGCGATCAGCCATCAAAGCTGTCCCTGTTTCCTGGAAACTACCTGGGTTGTTCTTCTAGTTGGTGAATCGGTTTGTTGGAGTGAAAGGAGCCTGTATAGAGATAGAGGTGGAGATGGAGATGGAGATGGAGATGGAGATGGAGATGGAGATAGAGATAGAGAGAGATAGAGATAGAGAGATAGATGATAGCGATAGAGATGATAGAGATAGAGCTAGAAATAGAGACAGAGAGAGAGATAGAGCGAGATGTGTGTGTGTGTGTGTGTGTGTGTGTGTGTGTGTTGATCCCGTAAGGCTCCCTTAGGGCGTTCTCATGGTGGCACTGTGGCAAAGGCATTTGGTGGCTGGCTGAAAGGTTTTCCCATGTCTGCCGCGTGGAAGAAGGATGAAGCAGTCTGCTCCTGAAAAGATGGGCAATTTCATAATCTCGATGAGGTGCTTACACTCTATCCTATAGAAGCACAGTGAGTGGGAATTGACTGAATAGGGGTGATGTTTTGGCTTTTTTAGATGCTGAAAATATTATGAAAAATACCACCAATAACACCTTGATCTCTGGTCTCCAAGACATTAATCTGGAGGATAAACATCACCCAGATGCTTGCCTTTCTGAGGAGGAGGCACTTACTTGCACCAGCCCACGGCAAGCAGAAACTGTCACCTTCGCCTGCCGCCCAGCAGAGCCAGACACTGACTGCACAGCTGACATCTGTATCGCACATTAATCACCGCACCTCAACTTGGCCCAGACTCACAAAGGCTCAGAGGAGGAGGCAACAGGACACCCAGCTTCACTGTGGTGCTTCCGTCTGTCTGTCAGGAATGTGTCAACTGAGTGTCACTAACCCATGGGCCCTGGTGAGAAGGGGCCCCCGGTGGGAGCGCCAAGGACAGTGTTCTTAGAAAATGGAGGATACAGTCAACATTCTCGTTCAGGGAAAGGCTTTTTACATCACACAGACATTGGAGCTGACAGCGGACAAGGCGCCCGCATTCTTGATAGGTTGGTTACATCAGACTTGTCTGCACTGTGTGACCGAGTCCATCATGTCCTCTTCAAGCTCAGCAGTGCGTGGTGTACGGGCTGGTGAAGGACAGCTCAGAAGAAAAGGGGACTTTGCTCAGAACAAAACCCAACTTTGAATTAGCGTTCTCCTCAGTTTGCACCTACACTACCTGGTTCCTTCTCATTTAGTGGCCAAGCTGTAAGGAGTTTTGCTACCAACACAAAGGAAGGTGATTCGAATCCACCAGCTGCTCTGTGAGGATGAACAGTCTCCTCTCACGATATTCATTGCCCCTGAAAGCCTACTGAAGGGTCAGCTAGGAGTCAGTTCCAACTCTCAACTACACAGCAACCACAAACACCTGGCTCCTTCTCAGAGAGACTAAGACTGTTCTCTCTCTCCTCTCTCTCTCTCTGTGTATGTGTGTCCATGTGAGCATGTATACTGTGTGAAATCGTTGACAACTTCAATCTTTCTCCATCGATAGTGCTGCTGTCTCTCAGTCCAGTGGTACAAATTTGTGCTTCCTTGATGTTGAGATGTAATCCATGGTGAAAGCTGTAGCCATTGCTCTCATCATGAGTTCTTTAAGTCTCCTTCAAGCAAGACTGTGTCATCTGCATATGCAGGTTATCACTGAATCTTCCTCCAACCATAATGTCACAGTCTTCTTAATATAGTTTAGTTTCTCGAATGATTTGCTCAGTATACAGACTGTGTGGGTATGGGACAAAGAATACTGGCACACACCTTTTCTCATTTTAATCACACAGCTTTCCTTTGTTCTTTTTGGATAACTACTTCTTGGTGCAGGTCTAGATTTCTCCTGAGCACAATTAAGTGTTCTGGGAGTCTCAACCTTTTTGGTGTTAGCCATAATTTGATCCACACAGACAACTGCCTTTATTAAAAAAACTGAGTAAATGTGTTTCTGATATTCTTTTGCTCTGAACCAAGACCCACCTGACCTAAGCAATGATTCCCCATATTCCACAGCCTCTTCTGAATCCAGCTGGGATTTCTGGTAGTTGTCTGTCAGCGTACAGTTGAAATACTCTTTAGCAAGATTTTACTTGCATGTGATAGTAATGATATGTTGTTGTTGTTATGTGCCATCGAGTTGCTTGCGACTCATAGCGACCCTGTGTACAACAGCCCTAAACTCGGCTCTGTCCTGTGCCAATCGCACCGTCTCTGATACACCCATCCTGATTACCCCAGTCACTGAATCAATCCACCTAATAGAGGGCCTTCCCCTCCTGCGTTGTCCCTCCACCCTACCAAGCATGAGGTCCCTCTCCAAGGACCAGTCCTTCCTTACAACATGTTCAAAATATGTTAGACGGAGCCTCAGAATCCTTGCCTCCAAGGAGGCACCAAGTTTAACTCTTTCCAGGATGAATCTGTTTGTTTTCTTGGCAGTCCATGGTATCCTCAATACTCTTCTCCAGCACCACAGCTCAAAGGCATCAATTTGCCTTCTATCCTCCTTAGTCATTGTTCAACTCTCTGATGCATAACAAGTGATTGCAAAGACCATGGCCTGTATCAGATGCACCTTAGTCTCCAGAGAGACACCATTGCTCTTCAGTACTTTGGAGAGGTCCCTAATAGCAGACTTTCCCATGGCAATATGTCTTTTAATTTCCTGGCTACTGGTGCCAAGAGCATTAACTGTGGAGCCAAGCAAACTAAAGCTGTGTACAATCTCAATCTCTTCAACATCCATCCTGATGCTGCCAATTGTCCAGTGGTGAGAATCTTTGTCTTCTTGACATTGAGTTTCAATCTATGCTGAAGGCTGCAGTCCTTGACCCTCTGCAGCAAGCGCTTCAGGTCCTCCTCAGTTTCAGCGAGCAGGATTGTGTCATCTGCATAACGCAGATTGTTGATAAATCGTCCACCAATCTTGACCCCACATTTCTCCTCATGGAGCCCAGCCTCCTGGATAATCTGTTCTGCATATAGGTTGAAAAGGTATGGAGACAGGACACATCCCTGGCACATGCCCTTCCCAATTTTGAACCATGGTGACAGGAGTAAACGGGATGGGTGTGTCAGAGGTAATGAGATTGGCACAGGATAGAGCACGGTTTAGGGCTGTTGTACATAGGGTCGCTATGAGTCGCAAACAACTCGACAGCACATAACAACAACTTCAGAAAATGAAAGTCCTTCATTGAGTCAAAGTTTTGCTCCATCCACATCATGAGAGTGGACTCTCCGTGGAGGAAGCATCTTGTCCCCAGTGGCGCTCCGAGGGCCTTCCATCCTGACTGGCTCATCTTTAAGCTCTATATCCAACAAAGTTCTTCCTTTAGTCCCGTTATCTCAGAAGTGGATGACCGGTCCTGCTGGTCAGTCTTAGTCTGGAAGCACTGCTGAGACTTGTCCACCACTGGACCACTGGTGACCCTGCTAGTACCTGAAATACCAGTGGCATCGATTTCACCACCACAGTAACAGACAAGCCATTACCCAGGCTTAAATTAAATTTTATTTAATCTTTGTAAAGTGATGAAAACTCTTAAGACTTTGCTGCAAGAAAGTACCGATTTGGCCATATTTCAACAATGCCAGACCAAGTGAGCAAGACAGGGGTTGAGCTGACATTTCTACTTTAGTACAACATCTCTGTCAGCAATTTTAAAGACAAAACAATTACTGCCAATAATGTGTACATGGCAGGTATTGGGGGGAAAGTAAGCATACAATCTATCCATTTAAAGCAAAGGAGACATGTTAATTAGCGCTATTAGAGTAACTGACATTTATAAGCAATGTGTGCCGCAGGGAGCACATTTATTTTAAACTGGATATTCCAAAGCATTACCATTGTTAGGTGGTTTTGTTGTTGAAGTTAAGCTAACAAAATTCTATTTGGGTACTTCAATAATAGGAAACACAAAACAAACCTAAAAACATTTCCCAAGTTGACTTACCTGTTTAAAATATCAAGGTTCCATTCCTTTCTATATATTTATATAGAAAATGTATCAACAACAAGGATGACAAAGGATAGTAAATAGTTACAATATTGAGTGCATCTGTACAAAGGGGAACAAATGTGCTTTGGAGATCTTGAGGGTTCAATTCCAGACCACTTTAGTAAATGAATAGAAAATATGGCAATAAAGTGAATAACACAAATTGTTTGGTTTCCCAGGGTAGAAACAGGTATGTGTTCATTGTCTTGTGGTTTGTGGGTTTCTAATATAATTTTAAGAAAATTTAAAATAAAATAAGAAGGACCAGTATGTAATACAGAGGCACTATGTGAGTATAGGTTGTTGGGAATATAGCCCCACTAGACACATTGAAGCAGGGTTACCACAGACCTTTAATTTGTAAGAAATGGAGGACCCGGAAGCAAAATAAAACTGCGTGTGTCTGTATTCATTCATAAAGCAGAAATGGGACACAGACGAACTCATCAAGTCTGTTACAGGCATGTGTGAAAGCTGACACAGCTAAAGTAAAAATTTTCATTTTCATGATCTAGCCCTTTTGTGGGGAAAGAATCAGGTTGACAAGGGGAAAGGTATTTTTTGGAGATGAAAACACGGGGTGAACTTCCCTAATGTCTAAGTCATGTGTTGTTTTAGGGAACTTGGAGTATCTCTAAGAACAGTTAAGAAGCTGACGCTGGAAAAAGAGGAAGGGTGTCTTGGAAACCTTGGGAAATGAATAGCAGATGCAGATTGTTTTGAAGGCAGGCAGACCAGTAAGTATATAATGAAGACATTACAATGTGATAGACAATGTGGTCCTGCAAACAAACAAAGCAATGGGGGCCCAGACAAAGAGCAAAATTGAACAATCAGTAGAAAATAAATAAATGCTTCTCTATGGCCCCCACGTTAGACTGGTTGAGAAAAGGGGAAGAAAGAGGCTTGAAGCTGAAAAAGTTAGAAGTTCAGGGTCACTGAATATAGACTGATGTTTTTAAACCATGTACTTCTCTAGTTGTGTTTTTCCCCCAGTTCCTCAAACTCCTTTATTTCATTTGGGGAAAAAAGAGAGGAAAGCCATGTGCATGGGTTATCTAGAGTTACTGGTGGAGCACTGACTTGAACCTATGCATCTGACACCTTCAGCAGTGCTCTTTTTCTTTCTTTTATTTTTTCTCACAATTAAAAAAAAAATTTATCCTAGTTTACCTACAAAGTTTGTATACATTGCCCCTCACACCAGATCCCCTACTTCCCCAACCCCCCCACCCATCAAACTGTGTGACCCTGTGATTGTCCCTTCGCTCATCCCCACACCTCTGTTCCTCATTAGTTCCTCATACATTTTACTAGTTATCTATTTCTGCAATGATAGTCTTACACAGTATTTGTCCTTATGGAACTGAGTTAATTCACTTATCATAATGATTTCCAGTCCCTCCCAAGCTAGCTAGTGATTTTTAAATCATTGTACCTACATGCTGTATAGTATACTATAATGTGAATGTACCTTAATTTCTCAATCCATTCAATTGTTGGTTGGACATCCAGGCTGTTTTCATGAATAATGCTGCTATGAACATTGGTATACAAGTCCCCACTTGTGTCTCAGTTCTCCTTTTCTCAGGGTATATTCCAGGCAGTGGAATAGCTGATCATATGGACTTTCTATTTTCAGCCTTTTGAGGAAACACCAAACTGCCTTCCAGAGCGGCTGTACTGTTTTAAAATCCCACCGCCAATAAGAGTTTCTATCTCGCCACATTCTCTCCAACATTTATTACTTGCCATCCTGTTAATCTTTGCCATTGCTACTGGAGTGAGATGGTATCTCATTGTGGTTTTGATTTGCATCTCTTATTGCCAGTGATTTTGAGCATTTCTTCATGTGTCTGTTGACCATTCAAATATCTTCCTCTGTGGACATTCTTGCCTTGTCTTTTGCCCCTCTTGTAGTTGTATTATCAGTTCTTTTCTTGTGGAGACCTTGTAGGATTCTGCAAACTTTAGATTCTGCAGACATTTGTCTGAAACAGTATTTCCAAATGTTTTTTCCCCAATCAGCAGGTTTTCTTCTCACTCTGCTGCACAATTTTCTGAACGAACACAGTTAATTTTTCTGGGATTCCCGCTCTTTGAAATGTTACCCAAAGTTTGTTATGATACGCACAGCTGACGGCTTTAGCATAGTTAATAAAACACAGGTAAACATCTTTAAATATTCTCTGCCTCAATCAAGCTCCATCTGACATCACCAATGATATCTTTCATTTCACATCCTCTTCTGACTCTAACTTTCATTTCTGGCAGATCGCTATCTGTACTGCTTGAACCAACTTTAAATTATCTTCAGAAAAATCATACTTGCACACAGTAATGATACTGTTGAATAATTTATCCATTCTGTTGGATTGCCTTTCTTTGTACGGGACACAATGATGCATCTCTCCCAATCAGTTTTCCAGGGAGATGTCTTCTAAACTTCTGGGCATAGACAAGCGACCCCACCAAGAGCTGCTGTGTTTCAGTCCAGTTTGCAGCTCACAACCCAGGGCTCCTGCATCTGTAAATGAAGGTCTCTAAAGCTTTACTCTATCCTTGTCAAGCCTAGTAGTAAGAAACTGCAAACTCAAAGCCACACGGTTCAAATCCACCTGCTGCTGCACAGGAGACGGATGGATAATCTCCTACCAAGTGATTAACTGGGTCTAAAAACCCACTGGAGGGTCAGCTATGGGTCAGTGCTGACTTGGTACACAACAACAACAACAACAACGCATCTTGAGGCAACTCTTCCCTGGTTGTATTATGAACACTTTCCAACGTGAACACTTAGCTTTTGGCTCTGTATCAGATGATGTTCTGTTGCTATTCATAATATATTCCCTGGCCAATTTTTTAAAAAAGAAAACTGACAGGCAATTCCTTATAATTAATCTTAGTCTGGAAGCATCATTAAGACCCACAATGGGTGTCTCTGCTGGTTTTTTAAATACTGGTAGTCTAGATCTTAGAATCACAGCAATATACAAGCTATCATGGTAGACAAATTGACAGATGAGTGTTGGGTTTCTCAAACAGACATGCTAAAATCTACCCATTTCGAATTCTTATAGAAACTACCTAGTGAAATGACTGGAAGAGATCCAGACTTATTCCCATTCCAAAAAAAATGTAACTTTACAGAATGTGGAAATTACTGAACGATTTCACTAATATCACACGTAAGAAAAATCCTGCTGAAGATTATCCAAACATGACTGGAACAGTGCATCGACAGAGAACTGCCAGTAACAAGCTCGGTTTAGAAGAGGTCATGACTCTAGAGACATGACTGCCAATGTCAGATGGATCTTTACAGACAGTAGAGACTTCCGGAGGAATGTCTGTGTTTCATCAACTGTGCAAAGGCATTTGACTGTCTGAATCACAACAAATCGTGGCTAAACTTGAGAAAACTGTGAATCTCAGAACATTAGATTGTGCTCATGAGAAACCTATGCTCAGACCAGAAAGGAGTCCTCAGAACAGAGCAAGAAAATTCTGCACGGTTCAAAATCAGGAAAGGAATGCATCAGGGATGTGTCCTGTCTCCATACCTTTTCAATCTATATGCAAAACAGATCACTCAGGAAGCTAGGATTTATAAGGAGGAATGTGGCACCAGGCTTGGAGGAAGACTCAGCAACAACCTACATTATGAAGATGACACAACCTTGCTTGCTGAAACTGAGGAGCATCTGAAACACTTGCTGCAGAAGGTCAAGGATTGTAGTCTTTAATATGTGTTGAAGCTTAAAATCAAGAAGACAAAAATTCTCACCACTGGGTCAATTGGAAGCACCATGGTAGATGGAGGAAAGATTGAGGTTATTAACAATTATAGCTTGCTTGGCTCTACAATCAACACTCTTGACATTAGCAGTTAAGAAATAAAAAAATTAATTGCGCTGGGAAAATCCACTGTCAGGGACCTATACTGAGTACCAAGAAGCAACGACGTTAGGCTAGAGACTAACGTGCACCTGATTTAGGCCATAGTCTTTCCACCAATTACTTGCTATGCATCAGAGAGCTGGACAATGACTAAAGATGACAGAAGAAGAATTGAGGCCTTTGAGTTCTGGTGTTGGAAAAGAGTCTTGAACATTCCATTGACTGCCAAGAAAACAAATAGGCCTGTCTTGGAAAGGGTAAAACCACATTTCTTCTTGGAGACAAGGATTTTGAAATTCTGTCTCACACATTTTGGGCATGTAGCCAGGAGGGACAACATAGGAAAAGAAGACCCTGGATGAGATAGATTGATACAGTAACGGGGGTAAAGGGCATAGGTGTGTCAGAGTCAGTGAGACTGGCTCAGAATAGGCAGGCTTCAAAGCTATTGTACATAAGGTAGCTATGAGTTACAGGCCACTCAATGGCACATAACAACAACAAAAGTTAATAATGCAAAAACAAAGATATCAGATAATACAGAGTACAGTCAAAAGCATTTACCTAAACATCTGAACATGCAGACGTACAAGCAATGGAATAATTTTTTAAAAATCACACAATGGAATACTAAGTAGGACACAAGAGCAATTTTTTTGTAAATTACTACCTATCTTGGAAGGGACTAGAGACAAATTATGCTGAGTGAACTAACTCAGTCTCATAAGGACAAATACTGTGTAGGACCATTATTGTAGAACGAATATGAGGATCCAAGGGTGGGGAAGGTGGGAGCAGTGGGGTGAGAAGGGGCGGG
Organism: Elephantulus edwardii; assembly: GCF_000299155.1. Lineage (NCBI taxonomy): Eukaryota > Metazoa > Chordata > Mammalia > Macroscelidea > Macroscelididae > Elephantulus > Elephantulus edwardii. The sequence goes on along the minus strand of NW_006399805.1, from coordinate 7,051,236 downwards.
GGGCGGGGGACAGGGAAAGAGATGTTAATCAGAGGGTCTCACAAATTGATGGGTGGATGGGGGAGGTAGTGAAGGATATGGAAAAGATCCAGTTTGTAAAACAATGTATACAAACTTTGTAAATAAATCAGTATCAAAAAATAAAAATCATTTATTACCAAACCCAAAAATCATCTTATTCTTCTAAATATCATGTCATCAGCATCACTGAGGGAAAATCTGCTGTGTCTCTCAGCTCGTGGGGATGAGAGTTTATTCCAGTCCACAGTGACAAAGGGTTGATAATGTATCCAATCCGTGCAACACGGCAGGCAACAGACTATGTGAAGAAGAGGAAGTGATTCTGTCGTGGGCTAGGTCATGTTAGGAAATGACGCGATAACTATAAGGTAAAGATCATTTGCTGCTGAGTGGGAACTCTTCAGTGTGTTTAGGGTGGTAGGGGAATCTGAAAAGACAAACACTGTCAAATCAAGCAGACAGCAGGGGGCTCTCTTCAGAAGAGTGCCTACTCCCCCACTCCCCATCTTCGGTTTTGACAGTTGTATGAAATCTCATGTGCAACACACAATGCAACGTGAACTTCCTGCTGACATACTTGTTTCCTAATTATAATGCCACATATTTGCCATGTTTTAGGAAATAAACACACGAAACCTTCTGGTTTTCAGTGCGAGAATTACTAGAAAAAGCATGTGCTGTAAGTCATGATAAAGATGGAGCTTTCCGCAATATTTTCTCCATTCTCATGTAAATGAAGTTATTTTTAGCATTAGGAAATGATGACAAATTTGGATTACATTCTCCTACTGCATTCACATGATGCATTTACAGTGTAAAAAGGCTTCCCAGGCTTAGGAGAATTCGTTTCTTTTCCATATATTTGGAATTAACAGTTGTTTTTATTTTTGCTTTAAAATAGTGCTATTTTAAACACAAAATATCTAAACTATTAACAATCCTTAACATGTTACTTTCTGGAAATTCTAACTAAATTGAGCATTACGGTAATTGAACACTTAATAAACATTAAGTGGATTGTTTGTTGCAATGCGTCCCCACTCCACCAGGGGGCAAGAGGCAATGTGTGACCATGAAGATGGAGTGCTTTTAAGAAGCTCAGTCCCATGGAGTACCTCAGAATATAGTGTGTTAAGTGACCCAACCCTAGGTTCCTCACGAGTAGAAAACAAGGAGATTGGGAGGGGCATGTCTAGGAAGTCTTGTACAAAAGTGAAAGTGTCTGCTGATAAACACATGTCAAAATCCAGGGAGGGGGGAGCCTCTGGCCTGAATCCTCTGTCTTAGAAGTCGTCTTAGACCCTGTGGGACACTTAGTATGGCAGGAAAGTGTGCAAAGCAGATGATGCCAAGAGGTCATGTGTTTTATTATCTGGTGTCACCATGACAGAAATGCCATGAGGGTGGTTTCTCTTTTATCAATAGTGGCTGACAACAAGGAAATTACAAATGGAACTGATGTTCTAATGAGGCCACAGCCAATACCTTCTTGGGGTAAGAGGGGACCTACTAATAGATATTCAGTTAAGATTTCAAATTCTATGGCTATTGCCGACACCAGCATTCCTGGGACAGCCCAAGCTTGGTTCCTTTGAAAGCTAATGCTTGTAGGGCCACTGGCAGTCTTGCATTATGCCTTGAGAATCTGGTCCCAATATCAGAGACAGGCGCTAAGGTCAGATTCATCCTACAACCAGGTTTTGGTGGAGTTACTATTGTTATTAGGTGGGATTTTACTGCTGATGCAGTGGTTCTAACAGTCAGCTGCCAACTGGCAGGTTATTTATTGGCTGTAACCCATGAACTGCCCTGTGAGTGGGAGATGAGATAGTCCGTTTCTGTAAAGATTTACAGCCTTGGAACCGTGTTGAGCACACAGCAAAGGATGAGTCAGAGATGACCGGGGCAGTCAGTTTGGGGCTGTTCAGTGCCATCGACTTGAATTTGACACAAAAAAAATCAATATGTTCACTCTGTAAATGTTTATGAAAATTAATAAAATATAATTAAAAAAAAATCAATATGTTCAAGAGTGGAACTGCCTAACAGGGTTGTCTAGGTTGTAATCTTTATGGGAGCTGATTTTTACCTTCCTAAGTCAATGGTAGTGTTGACTTCATCAAAGGGCTATTTTGAGAACTAAACAGAGTAATTCAACGAAAAGATCTGCTGACAGGCCAATAGTGTGTGTTCAATAGATCACAACTTTTACTACAATTGTTATATTTGTTGTTGTTATGTGTCATCGAATCACTTGCGACTCATAGCCCTGATCCCTGTTCTATCTTCAGTCTCACTGTCTCTGGGAACCCTATTCCTATTATACCAGTTACGGTGTCAATCCATCTCATCCAGAATCTTCCTCTCCTGTGCTGTCCCTCCATTCTATCAAGCATGACGTCCTTCTCCAGGGACTGGTCCCTCTTGGCAACATGCCTGAAGTATATGAGACAGAGCTGCAAAATCTTTGCCTTCAAGGAGCAACTTGGTTTCACCGTCTCTAACAGGACAAACCTGTTAGTTCTCTTGGCAGTCCATGGCGTGTTCTTTTCTCCAGGACCACAACTTAAAGGCGTGGATTCTTCCTCAGTTATCCTCAGTCATTATCCAGCTCTCTGATGTATGTAATTGAGAAGACCATGGCCTGGATCAGGCATACCTTAGTCTCTAAATTAACGTTGTTTCTCTTTAACACTCTGGCAAGGTCCCTGACAGCAGAGTTTTCCTTAGAAATCACAGTAAAGCAGAGCTAAGAGAACCTTCAGGAATCCCTCAACTATCACCTGATTTTACAAATAAAAAAAAAATCAAAACAAAAATCAAGGACCTTGACAGGAGGTAGAGTTTTTTGGGATGTATCAGGATCAGCTACTAGTCAAAAGATTGGCAGTTTAAACCCACAGAGAGGTACCTCTCAAGACAGGTCTAGCAATCTGCATCTGAAAAGTTAGAGCATGTGAGTTCTCAGGAGTCAGAACTTGATGTTGTTAGTACAAAAATAAACCCAGCCTGCAACGTACGTCTTGACAGTGTGAACTCACCCAGCAGATTCACAGAGGAAAGGTCTGGCAATTTGCTTCTATAGCAATCAGAGCCAAGAAAACCCCAGGGAGCTGCTTTGTACTACACACATCACACAGGGACATTAGGCGTTGGCATCAACTGTATGCCAACTAGCAACAGCCACAGGCGGGAAGTGTCAGGTCCAGGACACATAGCCCATCTGTCACAGGGCAGGAGTGTCACTTAGAGTCTAGTCCAGTGTCCTTGCCATCATGCCACACCTCCTTCAGCGCTGAAGGTAAACCATGAGATGTCTCACAGCCCAGATCCGGTTGTTCTGTCTGGCTTCTTTGTGTGTATCCCAGCTCCAGCCACTGGAAGCACTCTGGGGAACGGGCCCAGTAAAGAAGAGCCTGCTTCATGCCACACAGATGGCAGCCTCAAGCCCGTTTAGAATGCGTGCCGCTCTCTTGCTTCTCTGCTTTCTTTGGGATTTGCAGCTCTGCCTTCCACGTAGGAAGCTGCCTGCTTTGGAAGACAGTCATGTGAGACGCAAGTCCTGAACTCCAGAGTGAAGGCAAGCTGAGACAGCTGCTTGGAGGCCGCGCTGAGCGCCTCCTTCCAGCCCAGCTGACAGATAGCTGCTGGCAGCGTCTCATCTGTCAGCTCTTTGCGCCTCCGGAATGAGCAAACAGGCTGGCCCTGATCTAGGATGAAGGAAAACAACTGCAAATCCATGCAAACGCTGCTACTGACAGGCACACAGACAGCAGCAGTTCTGAGGGTGAAAACATGCCAGCCTGTGGATGGAGAAGTCGGTGATGATACTAAGTCAACAGGCAGATCAGTGCCCGGCTTACCTCCAGGATGGGGAGGGGTCGCTCTGGGTTCTCAACCATTGTTAATAGTGAACCTGCTTTGCAATCTTACAACAATGGAGATAAAAATGGCAATATCCTCCTCTTCCTCCTCCTCCTCATCTTTCAATTGATGTTTATTTTATGCTTTAAAGTTTCCACAAACGGCATGGGCCAGTCCCCTGAACTCTCAGAATTTCATTCCTTCACCACTGAATTAGGTCATCTCGAAAGTCTCTTTCTAGGGAGTTCTGGTAGCCTACTGGCAAGAAGCTGCACTGCAATCCCAAAGGCACGTGGTTCGAGGCCACCATCGGCTCCTGCTTCGTGGGAGAAGGCTAGGCACTCTCCTCTCAGGTGATTACTGCCACAGTACACAACAACAAAAACACCACAAAGTCCCTTTCTAGGAGTCCTGGTGGTGCAGTGGCTAAACCACTGCACTGCTAAGCTAAATGTCTGCGGTTGAAAGGCACCAGTGGCTTCTCAGGCGAAAGATGGGACAGAGGCTTCTGTGATGATTCAAAGCTTCAGAAAAGCCACAGGGCAGTTCTACTTTGTCCTTAATGGTTATTATGAGTCAGAATTAACTTGACAGCAAGGAGTTTGGAAGGACCCTTTTATGCTGTAATTTTTGCAACTTTAAGCCTAATTGTTTAAAGTTTGATTTATAACTAGGTATCTAATTGATGATGCCCTAGTAGTGCAGTAAAGGACGAGGCTGCAAACCCGAAGGTGAGCGGTTGGAACCCACCAACGCTCCATGGGAAACAGACAGTACAGTGGCGGTAAGGGATTGTGCTGGCCGCTCAGAGGTACTCGTTTTGAATCCCCCCCCCCCCACCCGGTGACTTCACAGGAGAAAGATGGATATTCTCTTCACACGAAGCTTCCTGTCTTTGAAAATCCGCTGGAGCATCAGCTATGGCTTTGTTGGTCCTGACTCGACAGGATACACCAACAACGATTCAGCTCCGTGAAGACTTACAGCCTTGGGAACGCTATGGGGCAGTTCTGCTCTGTCCTGTAGTTTGGTCATGAGTTTCATATATTTCCTAGTGGAAGACTGGTGGCTGGTGTTTTGCCCCGAGTTTACACTGATGCCAAATGATTGATGACTTGAACTCAGACTGCAGGGTTATGGAAAGAAAGGGCTGGTGATCTGTTTCCTTAAAGATTCAAGTCGCGAAACAACATTGGAGCAGTTCTACTCTGTAAGGTCCGGTCTCCAGGAGCGACCACAATGACCCAGGGACAGTCAGTTTTGGGTTTTTATTTAATACAAAGGGGCTTCATCTCACTGATACAGGAACATTCTTTAAGCTAATGTTTTATGACCTCAGGTAAATTTCCAGAGCTGTTACAAATTGTGAGGGAGCTCTTCTGTCTCAGTGGTAAAGGAGGTGCATTGCCAACCCAGAAGCTAGCTGTTCGAATCCACCAGCTGCTCTGTGAGAGAAGGATGGGCAATCTCCTCCCACACGATTCACCGTCTCTGAAAACTCGCTGGAGGACCAGATATGTGTGGGTTCTTACTCATCAGTACTCAGTAGAAATATTAAGAATTGTTTAACCTTCTGATGCTCTGAGGAAAATAGTCATATCAAAGAGCCATGAGCAGAAAGAATAAAATAACAATGTTGTTTTTGTTATATGTCCTGGAGTCACCAGCAACTCATAGCGACCCTATGTACAACAGCTCTGAACCTGGTTCTATCCTGAGCAAACCTTATTGTCTCTGATACACCTACTCTCATTACCCCAGTCACTGAGTCAATCCATCTCATTGAGGGTCTTCCTCTCTTGCACTGTCCCTCCACCCTGTCAAGCATGAAGTCCCTCTCAGACTGGTCTCTCCTTGCCACATGCCCGAAGGATGTCAAAATCCTTGCCTCCAAGGAACAGCCAACAATAAGCATGTTTTCTATCATGCAACTTGCCAAGGACTTTTATATACTATATTTTACATAATATTTGCAAAATTCCATGGGATGAATATTTACTCTGAACTTCTAAGATTGAAAAAGACCAGTTTTCCAAAGACGGCTTCAGCCACCAGTCAGCACTAGGGCACTGGCCTCAGGTCCAGCTCTCAACCACATACACTTGCTTCCTGGTGAGGGTATGGTGTTTCCCAATTAAGCACTTATTTTCAACAAAGAAAGGATAGAATGTTTTCTACTGAATTGAAGCATTAAAAACAAAACCTAAAAATGCAAAAATGCATTTGATGCCAGCCTTTATAATGACCACAGTAACTCATGGGTTTCCCAGGCTGTTGGCCTTTATGGAAGCAGGCTGCCATGTCTGTGCCACAGAGAGCAGTTGGTGGGTTTGTAACACAGATTTCATTAACAGCTGAGTGTTTTAACCACTGTGCAGCCTGATCCCCTTCCTCGCTTTAAATATGTCAGTGTAAATACAAATGAAATGTGATTTGTTTAAGCATATAAATATACACAGGAAAAGAATAAAAACAGGTTCCAAATGGAAAACAGAGAAGATACAAAGCCCTTTTAGAATAAAGATAGGGCTGGAATTTGAAAAGTTATCATCATATAAGGCTTAACATCTATCTGTATTTTTTAAGAAAATAAAGCAAATATGAAAAAAAATCTCTATTTGGTAGCACTGACATGTTTGTGTATGTCTTTATCACATTAATGTAATCATTGCTAGTAAGTAGGAACTGACTCATAGCCGACCCTCCAGTGCAAGGTCATTAACTAACAGAGAAGACTGCACATCTCTCTCCCAAGGAGCCATTGATGGATTTGAACCACCAAAGAAGCATGACCTATGGGTTATCAACACCCTCCCTCTTGACTACACAGCAATAACTCCCCGCTCACCACACTGTACTTTTTAAAAAATTATGTTTGATGCAATACATTATTTTTTAATAATAAATACCAAATCTATAGGATTCATCAAGCTCCCCTAGGAAACTCTTGTAGCATAAATGGAGGAGAAGATGCCCTAAGGCACAAGAAGTCATTCCTGGAGCAGAAGTTCAAAACTCCTAGGGTCAAGAGATACTCTCCACAGAGGAAGAAACTGGCAGCAGCTTGAGGCGTTAGGAATCACAGAAGCCCAGAAAGATTGACATATAGGCCATTACATCAAGGGCTAGATAGGAGAGATTGATATTGAACGGAGTAGATGGGAGTAGATGTAAATGCTGGTGGAGCAGGGAAAGGGGTGGTTCAAAACATAACTGGCAAGGGTGGGAACAACAGGGACTCTATTGGTTTTTTTCAACACGCCCTTCCCCATTACAGATGACACAACCCTGATTGCTGAAACTGAGGAAGACCTGAAACACTTGCTGCAGAAGGTCAAGGACTGCAGCCTTCAATATGGATTGAAGCTCAACATCAAGAAAACAAATACTGCACTGTGCCACTGTTATAGAATGAGACAGACATCAGGGTTGGGGTGAGACTGAGAAAAATCAGATAAATTATGTATATTGCATTGAAACGGATGAGAGAGTGAACAGTTTAAAAGCAATATATGATCGAGTATTCTGGTTATGACAAGAGTCTAGAATGAAGGTTGCATAGTGGAGTGTACTCAGGGTGAGGGTGGGAGATTGTATACCAGTGAAGGAATTTTTCTTTTACTTTTCAAAGAGAAGAGTGAACTGGGGGGAGGGGTGGGCAGGAAGAAAAATACAATAATGAATTAATGGAAATCCAAAATCTCTGTAAATGTTGATTAAAATTAAAAAAATGAAATTTTTTAGAAAAAGAAAACAAAGATTCTCACCACTGGGCCAATTAGCAGCACCATGATAGATGGTGAAGAGATTGAGATTGTTGACAGCTTCAGTTTGCTTGGCTCTACAATCAACACTCTTGGTACTAGCAGCCAGGAAGTCAAAAGATAAATTGTATTGGGAAAGTCTGCTCTTAGAGAACTGTCCAAATTACTGAAGAACAAAGATGTCAGTCTGGAGGGTAACGTGCCTTATACAGGCCATAGTTTGCAATTATTTGCTATGCATCAGAGAGCTGGACAATGACTAGAGATGATAGGAGAGTTGATGCCTTTGAGCTGTGGTGCTGGAGAAGAGTGTTGCCTATACCATGGACTGCTAGGAGAACAAACAAGTTCATCAAGGAGAGGGTGAAACCAGGCTGCTCCTTCGAGGCAAGGATTCTGAAGTTTCATCTGACATACTTTCGACATGTTGCAAGGCAGGATCAATCCTTGGAAAGGGATGTCGTGCTTGGGAGAGTGGAGGGACAGCACAGGAGAGGAAGACTCTCAATGAGATGGATTGATTCTGTCACTGGGGTAATGGGGAAGGGCATGTTGGAGACAATAAGATTGGCACAGGATAGACAGGTTTAGGGCTATTGTATATAGGGTCATTATGAGTTGCAGATGACTCAATGGCACATAACAACAACAACAATAATAGATGGTGGATAGTAACACATTATTTCCTGCATCCTGTCACCTGCAATGATAAAGAGATATGGCTACACCAGTCCTGTTTTCATCTCCTTACACTGGAGTATTAGATAGTTTCAGGGTAACTCACCAAGCTCGACTCATCACCATTGAGGCACAACTGATTTAAAGGTGATCCTGCACTGGACTTTAAGGCTGTAAGTTTCACAGAAAAAGATTGGCTACCTTCCTCCTGTGGACCTGCTAGTGCATTTGAAAGGCCAGAGTTGCACTATGTTTCTTACCACACTGTGCAGTGATGTGACCCAATCCTATTAGCTTGTCCATTCATAAAATCTACAACTCTTCCTGGATCCTAAATATTCTATGATTTGAACTCTTCCTTGCCACCAAGGCAAATAATAATGCTGAAAATGAAGTCAGCCACTTCCTCTCTTTCCAATCATGAAAGTGTAACATTTTAAATGCAATAATGCCCTTTCCACATTAACTGTTTTTTTCCACCTTACTTCTATCAGTATTTTCATAATTTTCAAAGACCGTCTCAAAATTTACAGACTTAAAATACACTGTAACTCCTTACTTTTCTGCTTCTCATAGTGCCTAGCCGGCGCTCCTTGACAACATTCTCCTCAGTATTAAGAATGGAGAACCAGCATCTGTCTCCTCCATAAGTTAGGCTTCTATGACCCAATCTTGCAGGTGCTAACAGTAAGCTTTCTTAGACGGCAGAGTCCTGGGGAGAAAAAGACAGCCTTAAGGAATGAAGACAGAAATCTAAGTGGACCTACCTTACCCATAGAACAAGACCTCAAAAGAGAGGACAAGAAAAGCTAGCTTCCGTGAGTCTCCCCCTGGTGAAGAGGGAGCAGAAATCAATCCTCCCCCTGGAAAACGGGGTTGGTCCACAACTACAGCTGGAGTAGATACAAACACTTTAGAAGTTGAAATTTTGAAACTCAAAAACCACAATGTCTGTTTAACTGGAACATCAGAGAACACCCTTATAACTAACATAACCGGAAGAACAAGAATCGTAAAACATGGTTAGAGGAGCCGTAGAAAACACCTGGTTAAGGTACAAAGCAAAAGTCAGACTTAAAGCTGAAGGATGAGCTGACATTGAAATAAACCTACCAGCAAATAAGCCTCCATCCTAAACACAAGTTGTAACTGGGCGATTTGAATACTAACATACACAGAGGGTAACCATAGCAATAGTAGATCTAAAAATCGGAACACCACCCAACTAAAGAGACACAAACCTCCACATTGAAGTCTTAGCAGAAGGAAAAGCTTACAAATTATATAAGAATAAACAAATAAGAGTCAAGTTTTTAAAAAATTATATAATAATAAAATTATTTGTCAGTCTATATTATTCTACATGAAGTACCAGGATTTTAATAACAGCATAACAAAACAACTAATAAATGAAGAAGGAGAAATTAAGAAAAGGACAACATATTTCTAGTAGATAAAGAAGTAAACAAAACCAAATTAAAATAGATTAGTGTTTGCTGAAACTCTCTGAAAGGATATTAAAATAGCCACAATTAATATAATAAAGAGTGAACAATTTTAGCAGAAATTGAAACTTTAGGAAATAATCAAATTGAAGCACGTGAAATGAAAACCGCCATAAAAGATAGGATCAATAGTAGATTTGCATGTCCAAGAAAAGAATAAGTGAGCTTGAAGCTAAGCCAACATAAATTGCACAAAATGAAACAAGAAAAGAACAAAATTTAAAAAAGAACTTGAAAATATCATATGGCATAGCATATGTGTTCCCACATTCTCAGAAGGAAAAGAGAAAGATAACAAAGTAGAAATATTTGAAGAAACAATGACAGACACCAAACTGCAGATCCAACCAACTATGAGGATAACAAGGGAGGTAACAAAGAAGGAAAGAAGAAAGTGCCACACGAAGAAGATCATATTAAAATGTTGAAAATAAAAAAAGAAGGCTCACAACAAAGATAGGAATGACAGTGAGCTTCTCGTCAGAAACTACGCCAAACAGCAGATAACAGAGTGACATGGTTTAGCATGTAGAAGTAAAGTATAGAAAACATTTCCTGTGTAGAATTCTCTGTTGTTAGGTGTCTCCAAGTTAATTACATCTCATTGTCCACTGAACAACAGATCACCTTGTCCTGTCCTGCACAATCCTCATGAGCTCTCATATGCTCAGTCATATCCGTGTGTCAGTCCACCCTGTTCAGAATCTTCCTCTCTTTTACCTTTTACCTTTCCCAGCATGATGTCTTTTTATTTAAAAAAGTTAGAGGACATATATACTTTCTTGGCAAAAAGGAAGCTAAGTAGCCTGCAGCAGATGTACACTGTAAGTGTAAATCCTTTTACAAATGTTGTAAATATATCCATCACTGTTAGTAGAATACACTGATGGCAAAGTTAGGAAAACTTCTTAAAGTAAAAGCCAAACGCCTGCAGAGAATGCGTCAGTGGCCCTGGAGGCGCTGGATCATAATCCAAGGTGAGTAGAGCCAAGGTCATTTGGCCCGGCAGAGTCCACAAAGAAAATGTTTTACGGTCTACTTTGGTGAATAGCAACTTAAAAGGTGACGAGTGATGATCTAAGAGGCAACTATTGACCCCATTCAAAACAAAGAGAAATGAAGAAAATCAGACACATGGAAATAATTATTTCAGAGAATGAAGAGACCACTCGGGCACTAGCCTCCACTCCCTTGGGATTAGAAGAACTAGGTGTTCCAGGTCCTGCTACTGAATTACTCTGCAAAATATTCAGTGAAAAGGCCCTAGGAAAGAGTGAGAACAAGGCAGAACAACATTAAATGAGAAAAAGGACGGGCTCATCGGTCAAATATGGATTCATGGAACTCTCAAGACTATGGTCCTAAGAGACCCTTCCAGCTTGGGACAGACTCACTCCCATGGAGCAACTTTCAGCCAAACTATAGATAAGGATAACCCTCTAAGTGAACAATAACACTACAGAGGTACATGCTTGTCAGAAGAATTGACTATTTAAGACCAAAAGGGAAGCATCTGCCTATGGAAGAATGTCAGAAGGCAAGAACCAAGAAAAGAGGAGAAATGGGCATAGGAAACACAGGTCAGATGAGTCCTGTTGCATTGCAGGTATTATCATTAATGACATTAAAACATGTGTGATTTGTTGAATGGAAAACTGATGTGCTTTGTGAAACTTCTTCCAAATAACAATAATAGTTATATATGTGTATGTGTGTATAGATAATAGATAGATGATAGATAGATAGATAGATAGATAGATAGATAGATAGATAGATAGACAGACAGACAGATAGATATTATGGGTGTGTTTTTTAAAGTTGATCCATTTAAGTGGATTTGTTGTGGTAATTATTCATAGTTTTAATACTGATTTACCTTATTACTGATTAAATTGAGCACCTTGTACTCATTAAACTTTGTCTTAATTCAGTTTTACAGTGTTTATAGTCTTCAATGTATAATTATTCACATAAATAAAGAAGTGTATTATGAGGTTTGTTCCTCCCCTAATGAGCTCGGCAATGAACTTAATATATTTAAAACATCTAATTAGGTATTTTTTATATTTTATGACAAGAGGATTCTCAGACAATATGCTATATAATCAGAAATTAAAATCTCCATCTCAGTAACATTTAACAAGGAATAATTAGTATTCCATATGTCTACTGGTAAGAAGCTGTACTGCAATCTTGAAGGCACGTGGTTCGAATCCCCCACCTGCTCCATGGGAGAAGGTTGGCTCATCTCCTCACATATCATAAACTGCCTCTGAAAACCTGCTGGAGGGTCAACTGTGGGATGGTTCTGCCTTGATGGCCCACGGACCACCCCCATATTGTCTTAGAAAGGTTTGTGCTCACAGATCTTTGTTGTTATTAATATGCTAAGAACTGCCAGGGAAACAAACAGATTCATCTTGGAGAGGATTAAACCAAGCTGCTCCTTGGAGGTAAGGATTCTGGGGCTTCGTCTGACATACTTTGGACATGTTGCCAGGAGGGACGGGTCCTTGGAGAGGGACATCATACTTGGGAGGGTGGAGGGACAGCGCAGGAGGGGAAGACCCTCTATGAGATGGATTGATTTGGTGACTGGGGTAATCGGGATGGGTGTGTCAGGGGCAATGCAAATGGCACAGGATAGAGCAGGGTTTAGGGCTGTTGTGCATAGGGTCGCTATGAGTCAGAAACGACTTGACGGCACATAACAACAACAACAACAACAAGAACTGTTAAAGTACAAATCTACTAAAATCTTTTAATAGGAGAAAAAAAGCTCATCGTACTGCATTACTTATAAACAGAAAAAGAAAAGTTACAAAAATCTAAATTTTAAAATCAATTTGTATCTCTGAGTATGGAAAGTAAGTGAAAGTGAGCAAAGATAGCTTGTAATGATCTGTAGGGATCATAGCCATTATTTGATAAGGATATTATGAGCAATTCTTATTTTATTCTTTAAATAGTTCTGTACTTTAAAAAATTCTCTATAATGAGTATGTATTAAATCAGAAGCATTATTTAATATAAAATCTCATTCAGAGCATGTCGCAGGGCATATTGGATGGGAACATCTCCAGAAAAATTCAAATTAACTGTGCTTAAAGGGGGAAAGGTAGTTAAAGTTAAGCAAGAGAAAAATTATCCAAGAACAACCACTTTTTAGCTAGAAGTTCATGAAAACCTATTAGAGTTTATTTTAAAAGACTATTGAGATAAGTGGCTTTGTTTCTGTGTTTACTATTGCTGAGAACAGTACATTACAGCTTTTGGGAATTGGGCAACCATTTATCTGCTTAGTTATACTGAAACTTGTTTTCATTCAAAAGGCTTCTATGCAGCCTTTCCAGTGGAATGATGAGTTTATTATTCTGTACTGTTATAAATTATCAATGCACTTAGAACAATTATATTTCTAGTTGTGTACTTGGCCATCCCTACTGCATTACAAAGGACCTTCGATAGCATAATGCCTTATAGCTTCTAACAGAAAGGGTGGAGATTTGAATTCACCAGCCACTCCAAAGGAGAAAGATGGACAGTTGCCTCCCGTAAAGTTTGACAGCTTCATAAATCTGCTAGAAGGGCGCCATGAGTCAGAATCAACTCAAAGGCAGTGATTTTTACTGTGCATTTCAAAAGGTACCATCAATATTGTCAGCAACATTCTTATATATTTGTGGGGATTTGTAGCTGGTTTCAATGGCAAAATTAATTTTGGCTTCCTTTGGTGCTTTAGAGCACCTGACGATCTCTCTGCCCCCTCCCACCTACATTTTGTTTTCTTTAAGTCTCACAGCCCTGTCCTCAAGAGCCCAGTGATTCCAAATGAAAAGAACAATCCCCCGAATTCCATCATCTCCTACTTTCCCATGACTCAGAAAACAAAGTGTCCTTAGGGTTCATCGTTTCTGACCAAAACAGGCTATGTATTATCATAGGAAGGGGAAATCAGAGAAAAAGGAACAGAAGTCAACAGAAATGTGCTGCAGATACTGCTGGTCATAAAAATTGCAAAGCCTCGTCAAACACAGAGAGAAGGAGAAGGATGAGAGTGCAACATAGTAGGTGCTGTTATGTTACTGTACCCTGGGTTGGCTCCAGTTTATGACATCTCCAAATGACAGCAGAAGTCTACAGCAGGGCTTCCTAAGATGTAAGCTTTGAAGATGTTGCCCAATCTTTTTCTTTGGGGCTTCTGGGTGAATTCCAGGGGGCAGCCTTTCAGTTAACAGCTAAGAGCAAACCCAAACCAACTGGGACAGAATCACTTTCAACTCTTAATAACCTTCCATTGAGATTTGAGGCTAAAAATCTCTACAGGAGAAGACTGTCCAATTTTTCACACAGAGCAACTGACTGGCTTTCAGTGGCTGGCTTTCTGTTAGCTTGATTTAATATACATTACCCCACCAGGGCTCCTTGGAAAGCAGATAGAAGTCCTCAGCTACAACACCCTGGGGGCGGGGGGCGGGGGTGGGGAGAGAGGATTTTGGATGCCATGTTGTCTAGAATGTCATCTCTTCAAAATTTTCTCTTTGAACCCCAGACTCCTCCATCATATCCTTTTAAAAGGACACCAGAAGGGAAACCATTCAAAAAATTTGCACATCTCTGTTGATGATATAACTGGCCATAGTGGCTCCCCTGCTGTAAGAAAGTCTAAAATCGAAAAAGATCTCTGAAGCAGTAATTTTCAGACACTGTTCAACAGACAGTATAAGATTATTATCTATGAGAGAGGGGAATTCACAAGGTAAATCCCACAATTGTTTCTATGTTTTGCCTCAAATGAAACTTCACAAAGTCAGAAAAAGAACTGTTAAAAATCAATAGGCCAAGTAACTCCCCAACCTCAGAAGAGTCTGAAGAGTTTATGTCTCCCACTAGTGTAGAGACATAATAATGTGTCAGACTTTGGGTGAGGGCTAAGAAGGGCATTCACTCTCCCATCCACTGCCATCAGATTGGTTCTGACTCCTGGAGACCCCTTCATCAGGCTTCTGAGATTATAAATCCTATGGGAACAGATTGTCTCAGTTTTCTCCCATGGAACAGCTGGTGAATCACACCACTTCCCTTTTGGTTACTAGCTTAATGCATAGTTCACTTTGACTATGCTACCAGACTTCTCCAATCCAATATAATAAAGCATGAAGGTAAGCGGTTAAATTAACGGGGCACCAGGATAGTCTAAAACTTAGATATATGCATTATTCAGCAACATAGCCACAATATCCAACATCTAATAAAAAATTACTAGACATGCAAGGAAGCAAACAAAAAATAGACTCAAGTGTGTCAGAGATGACAAAGATGGTACAGGATCGGACAGGATTCCATTCTGTTGTTCAGAGGGTCACAATAAGCCATCTTCAACAGCGCGTAACAATAACAGCAACAGTATTCAATCTGTATGCTGAGGGAATCATTTGAGAAGCTGGACTACATAAAGAAGAAGGTGATGTCAAGGGTGGAGGAAGATTCATCAATAACATATGCAGATGACACAACTTCATTTAGAGACAGTGGAGAAGATTTAAATAACTTACTGCAAAAGTTCAAAGACAATGGCCTTCAACATGGGTTGCATCTCAACATTTAGAAAATAAAAGTCCTTACTACTGGACCATAGGCAACATCCTAAGAGATAAAGAAAAGATGGAAGTTGTCAATGATTTCCTTTTTTTATTATTATTCATTTCTATGAACATTTACAGAGATTTTGGATTTCCATTCATTCATTGTTACACTTTTCTCCCCACCCCACACCCACCCCCAGTTCGTTCTCCTCTTTGAAAAGTAGAAGAAAAATTCCTTCATTGGTATACAATACACACACACACACACACACACACACACACACACACACACACACCCCGAGTATGCTCCACTCTGTAACCTTCATTCCGGACTCTTCACGATAATCATAATACCTTATCATATATCCCTTTTAAACTGTTCTCTCCCTCATCTGTTTCAATGCAGTATACATAATTCATCCAGTTTTTCTCAATGATTTCCTTTCACTTGGATCTGCAATCAATAGCCTTAGTAGCAGCAGTCAAGAATGGAAAAGACGTGTAGATTTTGGGGAAATCTTCTGTCAAGGACCTCTTTAAATGATAAAGAGCAAAGATATCCATTTAAAGAGTAAGATGTGCTTTATTCAAGGCATGATATTTTCAAAGACTTCTATGCATCTGAAAGTTGTGCAATGAACAAGGATTACTGAACAAGACTTGATGCCTTTGAATAGTGTTGTTAGCAAAGATTGTTGAATATATCATGGACTGTCAAAAAAACAAACAAATCTATCCTGAAGAAAGTACAACCAGAGTGCTTCTTACATTCAAGATGGTAAAACTTCATCTCACTTACTTTGGGCTTATTTGCAGGAGGAACCAGTCTTTGGAGAGAGACATCATGCTGAAAAAGGCATAGGGTCCTGCAGCAAAAGAAAGGAAGACCTACAGCAAAGTGGGCTAACACAGTGACTATTCCAACGGGCTTGCGTATAGCAGATCTTGAGGATGCCACGGGATAGGGCAAAGTTCAGCTCTGATGTTCATAGGGTCACAACGAGTTATAGGTGAATTGATGGCACCTAACCCAAGGAGCTCTGGTGGCTTAGTGGGAAGGAGCTGTGTCCTGCAACCAGAGACATACAGTTCTAATCCACTAGTTACTCTGCAGGAACAAGATGGCCAGTGTGCTCTTATGTGATTTAAAGCCTTTGAAAGCCTGTTGGAGGGTCAGCTATGAGTCGGTTCCAACTCAATGGCACATAACAACAACAATAAAATTTAGTAGTGAACCTGTCTGGCTGTTGAGTTTTTCTAGGTGTCACCCATTTACTTTTTGGGGTCTACTCAGAAACGACTTAAAGCTGACCCTCTAGTAGGTTTTCAGGAGGCTGTAAATTGCACAAGAGAAGATTGCACACCTCTCTAGAGCCCTCACTGCCTTTGGTGGATTAGAATGCAAAGAAATGTACCACTGCATTAGCAGTCCAACCCTTTATGGTCTATGTCAGCCGAGCCCTCTTTAGGGGGCATTTTTAAAAACTACTGTCACTAATTTCCTTTTTCATCTATTATAACTTCATTTAGATTTTGTTTCTTACCTAAACTTCAGTAACTTGTTGGTTTGTTTTTATTTCATCTTTCTGAGAGTTTGTCAATTTCATCTAAATTATCTAATTACAGGTCTATTTCCTTTGTAATGTTTTTCTCTTGTCTGGTTGAAGGGTAATAGTAATATATTTCTTTCATTTCTGATTGCAATAAAATCAATAAAATGAGTTCCTTCGGGGAGCTCTGGTGGCCTAGTGGCAAGAAGCTGCACTGCAATCCCAGAGGCACATGGTTCGAATCCACCAGAGGCTCTGCTGGAGAAGGCGGGGCAATCTCCCCCTGTACCAGTCAGATCTGATTTGTCAGCACACACACACACAAATAAATATTGAAAAAAAGAGTTCCTTCTCTGTGTGTCCGTGCGTGTGTGTGTGTGTGTTATGTGTGCATCTGTCTCTTTCTCAATAATCTAACTAAATATATTTATTTTCTTGATCTTTTGAAGAATCATCTTTTGGTCTTGTTGATTTCTCTCAATCTGTTATTATAAAAGTTTTTGCTTTTTTGTTGTTGTTGTTTTGTTTTTTTATTTTGTTTTTTTAAAGTTTCATTCCTTCAAGGGATAGGGAATACTCTAAACCCAAACCAGCTCCTTCCTGAATTCTGTAGGAACTGTGAGTTGGCCAGTTCTTGAAAATCAGAATCTTAAAGTGTCTGCCACTGATGGACTAGACAGATCCCTTGTGAGACTCAAGGCCGAGCAGAATGGAATGCTGCTCCTGCAGCACCCTGACTCTGAGGCCACAGATGACCAGAAACTGCTTCAATCAATAAAGAAGGTAGAGTTTACCTTGAAGGCACCAGCCCAACAACAATGTGGTGCTAAAGGTGACCACAGGTTTTTTGCTTGGTCATTTTCTGAATGTAATAGAACTTGGAAGAAACCCACTTAACTCTGTTGTGATTTATTTAAGCAATAAATTGAGAGATGATCATACTGCTTTCCTTAAAACTTTAAATTGACCTCCCAGTGGCTGTATAAGCAAAAGAAATGGAATGAACAATAGCCAGAAGACTGAGTCATCCTGCAGGGAAGGCTTTCCAAAACGCTGCATTTCCCACTGCTAGAGACGGACAGGCAGAAGAAAAGCAGACCGATGGATTAAAGGACAGAGGCTGTGTAACTTTGCTCCGGAGGGCTGTGATTTTTACTACTAAGAGGAAGAGACATCAACAACTAAATATATGTCTGTAAAGCAACACCCTGACTTGGTCATCAAGATTAGCAAATTAATGTATTACAGTTCTGTTTGCATTTGTATCCTCCAAGGTCCTGGCACAGCGAAGTGCTTTCTGTTTTTATTAATATTTTCAGACTGTGTGAAAGCGATTGCTGACTCTGTCTTCAAGGGCATGCAAATTTTATGATATCCAAACATATTTGAGAAATGTAAACACATGCTTATTGATGAAGGACTATACCCAAGAAGTGTGCACTGGCTTGGAGGGGAAGGAGAACTGATTCACGGATTTGAAATCCGTTCACTTGCAACATCTCATCTGTTCATCACAGCCCTGAGGTAGATAGGGTCATGATTTCTGTCTTCCGAATGAGGGAACCGTGACTTCAGAGGCAGCTATTTGGCCACAGTCATAACAAAGCAGGCAGCTGGCTGGACAGCAGAGACCTATTCACTCCAAAGACATTTTGTGGGGAGCTATTTCAGATCAGATACAGCGCTGGTGGTAGATGAGAAAGGCAGAGGGTCAGCCTCTAGGAAATACAGAACAGTGGAAAGCTAGAGTATTAAAGCGCAGTATTGTAAAGGAAGTGCGTAAAACATCCTCCAATCTAGTTCAGGAAAGATTATTGAAACTTGGTGGGTCAGTGGTTAAGCACTTTGTAGGCGAACCAAAAGGTTGGCAATATGAACCGACAGGAGAAGGATCTAGAGATCTAGGTTGATAAGGATTAGCGCCTGGCAACTACGTCGAACTGTCCTCAATCCTATAGGGTTGGTCTGAGTTGAAATGGGCTCAATAGCACACACTATCAAATTAGATAGTTAAAAGTTCAAGACCAATCTGAGCTGTTGTTGCTGTGTGTTGTCCAGTCAGAACCGCCCATAGCTGACCCCCCCAGTGGGTTTGCAGAGGTATCTTTCTCCCGTGGAGCTGCTGATTGATCCAAACGGTGTACCTGTGAGTCAGTTCTTTACCGCTAAGCCACCAGAGTTGATGTAGCACAAGTTGCTGTTGTTTCGATGTGAAGTCAGAACCAAGCCACAGTCGACCCCCCAGTGGATTTTCAGAGGCACTTAATGGCACAGGAGGATATTTCCCATCCTTCTCCCACGAAACAGCTGGTGGATTTGAACCATGTGCCTTTGGGATTGCAGTACAACTTATCACCACTAGGCCAAAGACCATATGGCATATTCAAGGAACAGCAATATCAGTGCATGGTTAGGAATAGCTATCCTCAGAAGATGGATCCAAGGATTTTACAAGTGGTGGACAATGACTGGACATAGATTCAAGAAACAGAGTAGCAGTGGCTAAGATGGCTGATGGGATCTTTCTGCGACACTAATCAGCAGATGGTCAAAATAGCATAATTGGCTTCTAAAGAAAAGGTTGGTGGTTCAAGTCCATCCAAAGTTGCCTCAGAAGGAAAATCAGGCAATCACCTTTGAAAAAAAATCAGTTATCGAAAATCCTATGGAATTTTATTCTACTCTGACGTCAATGACGTCATCATTAGTCAAAAGTGTAGTCAGGAACCACCAGTTTGATTGTTTGTTGTTGTTGTTTCCCCCAGGTGAATGGCAGAGTGGAAGCCATAAAAAATCACAAAGATATTTTAGTAGGAATCAACATTATTAGATTTGTCTTTATAGAAAACACTGGCAGTGGTTGGAAGACGAGCTTAGAAGAGGTTAGGACTGGAAGCAGATAGATTACAAGGAAGCTGACGCAGTTTGAGATCTCCATTAAGGTCCTGATCTGGTAGATTCTAAATGCCAGAGACAGTGAGCAGTGCAGCTTGCTATGGACTATGTATCACCAGGGCTCTCTCTGCAAACAGAAGGAATCCAAATAAATTAGGATAGGGAGATGCCATGGCACATTCATGCAGTTAGGAAAGGAAATAGAGATACCAGCAAGTTTCAGACTTGAGCAACTAGGTGGATATGAAAGATAGGACTAGTTCCACACTTATGTTGAATTTGAATTGTCAATGAGTCATTCAAGTGGAATTGAATAAATGCATCTAAAGGCCAGAAACCCTGATTAAAACCTCTAAATTTGAACCATACATGTTCATCTAAGCAAGGAAAGGGAATGGGTTCATTAGCCAAAACATGAAAAATAAAAACAAACCTCTGCAGAATAATATTCAAATAAGACACAGAGAGAGAATTCATTTATTTCTAGGAAAACCTAGAGAACAAAGCAAGCAAACAATAACAAAACTCAGACTGTTTAGAGTAAGGCAGATAATTAAAAGAACTATAGAAATGATAAGTAAATTTTCCAAATATTTTGTTATTCTTGTAAACTACAAAGAACTCAAAATTTGCCATTACACTGATTTTCAAGAATATGTTCAGATACTGGTAAGAGTATTTTCAATAGGGTAGCATGGACAGAGTAGGCGCTAGAGTTGATTTTCTAGTAAGCCATCACAAAGAAGTGAAAACTACAGGCAAAGACAACGCTCTCTGGAAGCTTGATTTTAGAGGAAAAAACGAAGTTGAATGGTATACAAGGAAACTCAGAGGTTCAAGCACTCTCATTTCAAATTCATGTGTTCCAAGCCCCTTTCTTATTTACTGCTTTGTTTAATCACCTTTATAGCTTTCCCAGATTTTCTTCACAAAAAACTCTAGCTGGTTAGAACTTGCTTCTTTTGAGGTGAGTTTTCAATGATAGTTTGAACATTTGACTCTAATCAATGGCTTTATGAATGTGCACCTTTGGGTAAATAAAAGAAGTGAGGGGCTGTGAGGGGCTCAGCAAACCTCCTTATCTTTCTGTGCAAAGAGGAAGCCACAGATCAGTAGTATCCTCTTAGCATAAAAGGAGTGGGTTCACAAAATAGGAAAAATAGCTGATCTCTTCAGAGATTCAAGGTGGGTGACAGACTGGAAGGGTCATTTGGAGTCTGAAAAAGAATAAAGGTGTTACAGGACCAGGTAAGGGGGGGAAATAAAACCAAAACAGTCTAGTGTTGAAAACCACAACCCTTTGTCCCTGGGTGAAATGAACATAGACAGACACACACAGAAGATAAAACAGGACTGCCACAAAGCAAAACACACTCACACAGACAGGACAAGATACGGCAGCAGCAGCCCTGTGGGTCTGCGTTTATTAGAATATATAGGGGTCTAAGCAATGATCTAATTTTTTACGGTTTCCATAGAATCATAATAAACAGTGATCTCATGTCTCAGTTTTCATAGAATCAGAAAAGATAAATACAGAAACAATCGATCGAGAGAGGTTCCTCACTCTGTTCCTTATAATAAATGATGCTCTTCACATGAAAGGGGTTAGAAGACTGAAACGACTTAAGATATATGATTTACAGGAAGAGAAACCTCCAAGTTCTCAACCCATTTGCAGAACAGAGGACAAAGGTTTCTCTTTAATTATTAAACCAGAGAGTTACCTGTTTGCAGTCTGAACTCTCATTAACCTGGAAGCCCACTTGTGTGCAAGCTGGGCTTCCAATAATGGCTTCCGGTCCTCCTCAGTTTAGTCTTCTTAAGATAACTTCAATCTTGGTAATATAAATAGCCCATGGCGGCCTAGTAGGTAAGGAGTTGCATTGCCAATCTAAAGGCAAGAGGATCAAATCCACCAGCTACTCTGTGAGACAAAAATGGTCAATTTCCTCCAGTGTGATTTACAGTCTGAAAAAACCTACTGGAGGGTCAGCGGTAAGCTGGCTCCAACCCAATGACACACAGCAATGACTACTATTGATCTCAAATGGGACATAAAAGGGGTGTTCTATTGTTTATAATAGGTGTTCTACTTTTTCTTATAACATTTTCTCTGAAAACTGAAGAGTAGGTGACCATCAATTGTTGAAGCAGTACCAGGCTTTGTTCTTAACAGATAATCTATTCTCAACTAGAAATTTTGGTTCACAGAAGACCTACTGATGAATGGGAAAATTAGGTCAAGAAGGGTTAAGGAAAGCCCAGCATGAATGGTTCTTCTCAATGAGTACTGGTCAACACGGGGACAGAGACCTTCCGTTCAAATCATAGGGACCAATGAGTTTCAGCAGCAACTCACATAAGAGTCATCAAGATGCTGGCAGACAATGATTTTAACATTTACCTTGAAAGACATATGGAGGCTGAAAGGCATTGCTTGTTTTATGACTGTCTGGAATATTTCCAACGTTCTTCTTTCAGTGTCCCATTTGAACTTGTCTGATGATGATTTAGCAACAAAAAGCTCCAAGTCTCTGCCATCTAAAGTTGCCAAATCAATGTTGGGCAAACAACTTGCTTAAGGTGGTAGCTGCAAGGGCAGCCACATGCCCTTGGTAGACTCAGGAATGTCATTTTAGGTTGAGGTCCTTCTAGTGACAATAGTATTTTGGGTGTTTATCCTCATAAAAGGTTCATCCGTCTGCTTAGAAGATAAACAAAGCAATGAAAGCAATTTGTTTGACTGCAACAGCAGACAGGCACTCACAAAAGAAATACTGAATATACATCTGACATTTACTTCAGAGAGTTTTAAAAGCTGTGTGTGTAGGATGTGTATGTGTGTGTC
>NW_006399805.1:7015376-7027750 GCF_000299155.1 Elephantulus edwardii | reverse complement strand
GAGATTGTTAATAGATCTTCCACCAATCCTGATGCCACAATTCTCCTCATAGAGCCCAGCTTCTCGGATAATCTGTTCTGCATACATGTTGAAAAGGTACGTCTTTTTTGTTGTTAGACACCATTAAGTCAGTTCCATGTCATGCGGTCTCTGTCATTCGTGTCATCCTCACACTTGTTGCGGTGTTTGTACCCATTGTTTCAGTCACTCTGTCAATACCTGTCAACGGAATTTTCCTGATCCTCTACTTAATCAATCATGGTAGTCTTTTCCAGGAACTTGCCCCTCCTAATAGCAAAGGATAAACATTTGGATAATTTTAGGGTGTTTTTTAAATTTTTACATTTTTGGATAAAAAAAGGGGTGGGGAACTTAGAGAAAAAAATGTCCAAAGTATATGGAAAAAATTCTCACCATCATTGCATCTTTTTTAATTATTATTAATTTTAATGAAAATTTCAGAGACTTTGGATTTCCATTCATTCATTGTGGCACTTTTCTCCCTGCCCCCCTACCCCCCAGTTCACTCTTCTTTTTGAAAAGTAAATGAAAAGTTCTTTTATTGTTATGCAATCCCTCCCCCCAGTCCACTCCACTATGCAGCCTTCATTCTAGACTCCTGTCATGCTTCTAAGGAGTATTCGGGATTTGCTTTTCAAAGACAGATTTGTTTGTTTTTATTAAAATCCATTCTGTATTCTTCACAAACACCTTAACTCCAAGCCATCAATTTCTCTCTGATGATTCTTATTCATTGTCCAGGTTTTGCATGCATATGGGGCAAATTAAAACACTATGGACTGTGTCTGGCACCCCTTGCCCTAAAATGTCATCTTTGCTTTTGTTTATTTTAAAGAAGTCATTGCCGCCTGTTTCCCCAGTACCATACTCCATTTGATTTCCTGACTGACAAATGTATATATCCTTTATATGTGACATATATGTGTTGTAAATAAAACAAGAATGCCAGAATATTAGTGCATGTTGATATTAATGATGATATTCTCTTCTTGTTCCTGTTGTTACATGCCATCAAGTCAAATCCAAATCATAGCAACCCTATAGAACAACTGCTCTGAACCTTGATCTATCTTGAGTCAATTCCATTGTCTCTGACACACTTAACCCCATGACCCCAGTCACTGAGTCAATCTATATCATCCAGGATCTTCCTCTCTTTCACTGTCCTTCCACCCTTCTAAGCATGATGTCCCTTCCAAGGACTTGTTGCTCTTGGCAACATGTCCAAAGTATGTAAGGTGGAGCTTCAAAATCCTTGCATCTAAGGAGTAGCCTGTTTTCATCCTCTTCAAGACAGATTTGTTTGTTCTTCTAGCAGTCTATGATATGCTCAATCCTCTTCTCCAGCAATGCAGCTCAAAGGCATCTATTCTTCTTCTATAATCTTTAGCCATTGTCCAGCTCTCTGATGAATAGCAAGTAATTACAAAGACCATGACGTGGATCAGGCACACATTAATCTCTAGACTGACATCATCGCTCTTCAGTACTCTGGAAAGGTCTCTAAGAGCAGATTTTCCCAATGCAATTTGTATTTAGATTTTCTGGCTGCTGGTACCAACCCTGTTGATTGTAGAGCCAAGCAAGCAGAAGCTATTAACAATTTCCATCTATTTACTGCCCAGTGGTGAGAATCTTTGTTTACCTTTTTACTATGTGTTTATTTAAAAAATCTTCAAACTAAGATATTTTTAAAGGCAATAAAATGGTGTTAACTCTTACTAATAAATCGTATCATGTTTGGATTCCTCCACTCCAATTGTACATTGGATGCCCTGTAAGTCTCCCTTATGAAGAAGCATGGAGAAGCTAGTCCAGAGGAGGAGACCAAGGTCCAGTGATGATGTGATGGATTCAGTCACTGTGAGGTATACATCTGTAAAAAGAGTGTAGGCAGTATGGAGACACTAAGTCTGACCTCTATTAATTTCACACAGGGGAACAGTCCCCATTAGCAGCATCTACAACTAAACAGTCAGATGTGATCTCCACACAATTGCACCTCTTCTGCTCTACTAACTTCAACACCAATTGTGCTGCTCTACTACTGGGTCTGAAATTCATTGCAGTAGCTACACAGACTTCACGGAATTATCCGAAGGTTTTGGAGTTTATTAGGGAAGTAAGTTAACAGGTTACAATACAGATTGAGAGCAGGATACAGTTTCTCAGGAGAGCCTCTCAAACATGCTTGCAGGCCTTTAACTTTCAATCTTAAGGCTTCAGTTAGTATTAAAAAGTTCTCTCAGTGCTGCAAATCGAGGTTTCTTCCCCATGTCTTCCAGCAAACTTGGGCAAAGGCACCTAGCTCTGCCTCCATGGAGCAGCATCCTGAGTTAGCTACGTCTCATTTCAGCCTCTGATTCTCTGCTGAGGCTACTGTTTCTCTCGGGTAATACCCAGTCTGACTGCTACTGAGTGTGGTACTGACTTGGCCCCAAAGTATGCACCCAACATTCTCTGCTAGTAAAGAGAATCCCATCCTCTGCTGTTAGGTCTGACCCTGTTAGAAGGGCAAAACTAATCAATCCCGTTGTGAGCTGTCTACTAATTTGGTTTGTGTATTCCTTCCATGACACGTCGTGAAAATGAAAGCTAATGAACTAGAAAAGTCACTTTGCCTGACCACATCCTCCATATGAGGACAGTGTGGACACCCCTCTATTAGAGTTTTGACACTCTACAACGAAGCAGAAAGCACTAGTGCCATTTCCCCACTAGCCAGGCAAAGCGTTGAAGTTGGGAAACCGCATTGGGTAAAGTTTCTAACTGCATCCAGCGTTTTACATGGAGAGCAATTCATATTTCTCCTTCTGGAAGGCAAGATTATTTCAGTGCAGGACCGTGGCAAGCTTGGGATTACAACCATTTCTCATTAATGCCCCCGGTCAATTGTAATAGAGGCCACCAGCAGGGTCATAATGATTCCATCCAGTGTTCTGTCCATTCACTCCTGCTGCTAAGTCCAAATCAATTACACAGTCTAACTAAAGAACAGCAAGCTAGCCAAGAAAAAAGGCCCAGTGGCAGCTGTATGCATTACCGTACATTTATACTCTCCCAAAAGCTAGATGCAAGGGCTCCTTCTGGGCTAAGTGGGGAGCTGGAGGTTAGAAAGGAGGCTGGAAGCCCTCCTGCTTCCTTGCTGATTCCATTGCTGTATCTCTCTGAGGTCTGTTTGGGTTTCTAAAAGGGCAACATCTTCTCTGTGTCTCCAGATAATAAGTTTCCGGATGACCTTGCTGGGCCTGTTCTTACCCTGTGGATTTTCCTAGGCTTAGCTGAGGGCAAACTCGTTCCCTTGGTTATCTGCAGTCTTGTTCCTGCATCTGTTTGTTTGCTCCTTTGTTTTTAGCCCCGAGTGTCCTCCAGTCTTCTGGAATGTCTAAATGATCCATTCATTCCTGGGTCTTTCTAGTCTGGGGAACCCACATGTATGATAAAGCTAACGGATGCCTTAGCTATCCAACTGTGAGGTATTTTAATCTGTACGGTCACCTGGTCACAGACAAGGTAATTACCTGATCACTAACCATCTTGTTGATCTGTGATTATTGTTAGGAATAAGTTTTCCACCACCAGAAGAGCCCATTAAAACTTCTAGAAGCTACGGTAGATTCACACAATGGAATACTATGCAGCATTAAAATACAAGGAACTCATGAGATAATATGCAAAATGGGTGACCCTGGAGGATGTTATGCTGAGTGAGGACAAATATTGGACAAAAGGACAATTATTGCATGTGACCAATGTTGTAAAACAGGACTGACATCAGGGTTGAGGGAAAACAGAGAAGGAGGGGAGGAAAGATGTGTGCGGCATGGAAACAGATGAGGGAGAGAGCTGTTTAAAAGGGATATATGATTGGCTATTATGGTCATGATAGGAGTCCAGAATGAAGTCTGCATAGTGGAGTGGACTTGGAGGGAGGGATTGTATAACAGGAAATAGTTTTTCTTTTACTTTTCAAGGAGAAGAGTGAATTGGCGGGGGTGGGGGGGAGTGGGCAGAGAGAAAAGAGCAACAATGAATGGAAACCCTAAGTCTCTGTAAAGTTTCATTAAAATAAAAAAAAAAATTTAAAAAAAAAAAACAAACCACAAACCTACTTAATCTTCAGCACATTGGGATGACCACCATTCAGAACTGACTCCACAGCATCTCACAACAATAAAATAAATGTACTTGCTGAGGAAAGATTAGATATGAGGAATTAAAGACTTTCAGATATGAATAAATGTTCAATGATGATGATGATGATGATGATTAGACTTCGGCCATACCTACATGGGATCCTAGACATCCACCCTCTCTAAGTCTCATTTGACTGACAATGAAGTTGACCTTCAAGAGTTCTCTTTGTGGACCTGAACTTTCAGGCAGCATTCCCATCCTATTACTGTAATGTTAAACCAGAAGCCAAACCCACTATCCTTAGGTTGATTTCACTTAGTGGTGGTCCAACAACACAGAGTAGAATTGCCCTCCAGGGTTTCCAAGGTTCTAACAGGAGCAGACTTTACCACCAACCTTTCAGGTGACAGACAGTTCAACACTTAACTCACAACAGTCTCAGGACTCCTAATGTGAAGTTAGACAAATACAAACCAAGGGAGAAAAGAACCTTTCATTCTAGAACATCCTTTGTCTTTCCTTTTTATCTAGATGTTTTCACAAGAGAACAGTCAAGATAGGAGAAAGAAAACCTCCCACAGAGGAAATGTCACCAGCATCACTTTGGCCATAATATTTTCAGAGAAAATGGGTTAAACAAGATGTTTCAGAGGAAAGGTCATTTAAATCTGAAATCTGAAGAACCAATAGACATTAGGCAGTGAACAAAGGTCCTTGGTGGTACAAAGGGTTGGCACTCTTTGTTACTAACCAAAAGGCTGGTAGTTCAAAGATACCCAGAGGCACTTTGGAAGAAAGACATAAGAACAACCCGCTTCCAAATAATTAGCCACTGTAAATCCTGAGGAGGGCAGCTCTGCCCTGACACACACGAGGTTATCAGAAGTCCCAGCTGACTTACCAGCAGCTGCTTCGTCCATCAGTGAAGACCTTATTAAAGTTGTTTTTTCAGTGTGGCAGATGCAATGTTCTGAACTAGAATTGAAGAGGATTGAAGCGAGGATGAGACAGGAGAGCAAGGACCACATTCTGCAGAGTCCGACAGCTCAGGAGAGGGACTGAGGGCTTTATCCCTAGACGAGTCTGAGAGCACAGAAGGATTTTAAGAGCGATTCCGACAGTCCAGATTTGTGCTTAGAAAGGCATCAGTAAGGTTGTAGTATTTAAAAACGTGATGAGAGAAGGCTCTATCCAGATCAGGAGTCTTGGTAGAGTACTGCTAGAGTCGTATAAATGAGACATCATGAGGGCCTTGACCCCTTTAGTGGGAGCAAGAACAGAGAAATGCCAATACATTAGAGGAAAAGAGTTACTGGAAAGAAGAAACTACACTTCTTTATAAACATTGGATTTACTAATAGGGAGAAACTTCTACCCATATTTTTAACCTCTATCTGCTCTCACATATTTCTAACTTCTTCCAAAGAAAGGAAATGGATTAATCTGATTGGTCAAAACCTATATGCAAGTTGAACCAGGCTTTCTAACACTAGAATGGAACTGAATTTGTAAAATGTAGACGTATTTAAATGATAACTAGAACAGAAAAAGTATAGGTTGATACCCTGCTACAAACATAATCCTCTATTTAGCAAACAAGGGGAGCACAAACATTGCATAACAACAAAATCTCTTGGCCTGCCCACTCGGAAACATCTCCCACCTCAAAAACGGCAACCATCCGTGCTGGTTTTAATGTGTGTTGGTCTGCGTATTCTTGGTGATAATCCAATCTCTCACACAAGGTTTCTGAAAGGACTCACTGACCCCTTCTGTGTCTCCCAGGCCAGAGCTTCCGGCCATTACATTTTCTCTTCCTGATACTGTTCCTATGAACTCACAGTTTACAAATTTGAGTCTGTTCCAGTTTCATGTCACCCAATGTGACTGAACCAGTTCAAAGCAGTTCACAGCTCTGTCTACGAGTGGCTAAAAGTCTTATGCTTTAATGGTCAAGGCCCGCATGTTTCTCCAACTTTCACTTTCTTCCTTCTCAAGATAAACTCATAGAGCCTTTCTCAGGGGACAAGTCAGATAATCTTATTGAGGTAACGAGATTCAGGGCCCCTTTCAGGAACCAGCCATTCCTGTTTCCTCATTAATCTGCCCAGACATCTAAGCAGCAATATTTAGTCATGAGAAAGAAAGGAATTCCCATTTACCAACACATTTTGATGAAATGTTCACAGTAACCCCATTTCCTGGATAGCACTAAGGTTAGTAAGCACTTGAACATTGGCCCGCCATTCTGCTGTGCAATGAGTGATGGGCCCAGTGTCTTCCGCTCCCCAAATGGAAAAGGAGTAAAAACCATCACTTAGGGTTCTCGGCTCAGGCTGCTCACCTCCGGTTTGCGTTCACTGGAGAAAATTCTCCAATAAAAGAAAGACAAGAAGTATGCCTTTTTTTCACCTGTTAGTTAGTCAAGGACTGGCTTCTGCTGTCAAATGAATCAAGTCCAAAATGTAAGTAACTACGTGGTGCAAGGAATCTCTAGCTGGTTCAGCTAAGGCCATCAATTGCTTACAGACAGATTGGAGATTTTAGATCATCTAGTGACTTCTGCAAAAAAGACCTGGAGAGTTACTTAAAAAAAAAAATAAATTAGCCATTATAGCCTCTATGGAGCACAGTTCTACTCTGACATATTTATGAGATTGGTATGAGTCTTAATTGACTTAGTGAAAAAAGGATAATATTTTTTAAAGCATCAGATGGTCACTTCTTCTCTGGTTTCAAAGTCACTGGGAGAGAATTCATCACTATTGCTTATAGATTCAGGTTATCCAAGTTTCATATCAATACAAGCTTCTCTAAAAGGGAAATTCTGAAGGATTCTATGAGCAAAATATCGAACAACACAAGAAGTATCAAAAGATGGAAGGAATGCACAGAGTAACAATCAAAAAGAACTACTCTATGTTCAGCCATTATTTCAGGACTTAACACGGGATCAACAGTCACTGGTTCTGAAGGAAGGAATCCAAATTGCTCTGAAGACATTGGATAAAAGTGAGGCTGCAGGAACTGATGAAATATCAGTTGAGATTCACTCATTGCTGCTAAGACATTTGAAAGAGAGCTACCTGGATGACCAAATAAAAGAGATCCATATTTGTACCCATCTTAATGGAAGATGATCCAACAGAATGCAAACATTTTTTTAATACTACCATTTGTATCACACTCAAGTAAACTTTAGCTGAAGATAATTTAAAAAATATTGCAGCAACAAATGGACAGGTAAGTTAGTAAGTCAAGCCAGAAGCAGAAAAGGATATAAAATTGTGGATATAAAATGAATCTTGAACAAAAGAAGATAATTACAAGAGTAATGATTACTTGGTTTTTGTTTACTATGCAAAGACATTTGACTGTGTGGATAACAACAGTATATAATATTGCTAAAAGAATGGAAATTCCAGAACAGTTAATTGTGCTCATGCGGAACTGTACCTAGACCAAGAGGCAGCTGTTTTAACAGAATGTTGCAGACCAAGGGTCCCAAAGAATGGAATAATTTTATAATTATTAATAATGAGACAAACAGCCAGGAATGTGATAGAGCAGGGAGCATAAAACAGGGGGCCAGCAGTTCTCGACTGAAGACCCCAAGCCAAGCTTCTCTGTGTCTTTATTGAAAATTATCAGGAAGTAAATCACAAAGAGAATTCAATGCAAATGAAGCCAAGCTCTTTCTATTGAAAACCTTCTGCTTGACTCAGGAAGGAGGGGTCCACAAATGCAAGAATTTGGTTTACCCTTAACTATTAACCTTGATGTCTCAGGGTGAACTCTAGCTCAGGAAGTAACACTCCCTCTGTAGGGGGCCCCTTGCTGTCTCCTGTCTTGCAGGGAACAAACGACTCATTTTCTAGAATCTGCCATAAGAGAAATTCTAACTTATAAATCTGTAATTCCTTCTATTCCTGAACAAGGGTTTTCATATAATATTTGGTATAAAGTTTGGCTTTCCATAACAGAACAAGGCTATAATGAATGGTTTAAAATCAAGAAAAGTATGTTTCATGATAGTATCTTTTTCCTGTATGTACTTAATCAGTATTCTAAGAAAATCATCTGAAAAGCCTGACTTTGAGAAAATGGATTGGGGCATCGAGACTGGAGAGAGATTCATCATCCATCTTAGAAATGAGGATTCTACAATCTTGCTTGCTGAAAATAAAGAAGACTTGCAGAACTTGATGAAGCTAAAAGACTACTAGCCTTTGGGATGGATTACAATTGAAGCAAGAGGCAACATCGTGATGAAGAGAGAAACGCTTGAAGCTGTCGAGATTTCACTCAGATCTCCAGTCAACAGGGGTGTTGTGTTAGGTGACTTCTGCAAAAGATCTTGGTAAGATATGAAAAAACACAAACTACCACGGTGCGGACTAGGGTTCACCTGGCTGACGCTACAGTATTTCCAATTACCTTCCATACATATGAAAGCTGGTCTACAAATAAGGAAAACTGAAGAAAAATGAGTATCTTTGAATTATGAAGCTGATGAAGAATATTTACGATAGTATGGACCACTGGAAGAATGACAGGTCTGTCTTGGAGGAGAAGAGCTCCCTCTACGCGAGAATGGTGGGACTGTAGACACACGGGGGCTGTTATGAGGTAGGGCTAAGATGTGGAGAAGGAAGTCAAGCTTGATAAAGCCGGGGCTTGTTGTAGAATAGTAAGGGTCTCAATGAGCTGGACAGACACAGTGCTGCCACCACGGGCAGGAGCAGCTGTGCAGGTGACTCAGGACTGGGCAGAACTTCTTTCTGTTTACATGGGGTTATTATGAATTGGAATTGACTCAACGGCACCAGCAACAATAATATGTCCTTGGAGACCTTTCATAGAGATAGAGAACCCAAGAAGAAGTGAAAGCCTAGGGAAAGAAACAAGTTCAAATTTAGTAAAGTTCAACATTAGGTGCTCAGTGCTGAGTTTAAATGTCAGTATGCAAAAGCACTTCCAGGCTTGCAGCTCAAGAAAGGGATCGAGGTTAGAGACCCAGACTCATGCATCACCAACATATAGACAGTAATTGAACTCTGGAAGTTCACAGGCACATTTCTTCCCCACAGACAGACTTCTGAGTGTTACTATTTCTCATGGGGACTTATAATAGATTCAAAAAGTCCTCTCCTAAAGGAACAACTCTAGTTTCATATTCAAAGTCACAAAACTTAATATTCTCTCTGTTTCTTATGAATAAATGAACCATTGGAGGCTAAACTGTATTACTTTGAAGTGACAATGAAATATGGGGTGAAATTGGATTGCAAACAAAAAAGTGTTGTCTGACTCTTTATCAAGAAAATTTCCATAATAAGTTCTTATTTGTAGAGTAATTTTGAATCTTTAAATAATTTTGAGTTTCAATAGGAATAGAATTATTATAAATTCAGCTTACTTAACAAACTACTATTAAAGGACCAGTAATATGCAGAGACTAATAGGGATATTTATATTCCTCAAATATTTTGCTCAATCTTGCAGTCTTTGAAGCAATTTAAGCCTCATCAATTTTAGGAGTCTCTTTTGAATACTTGTTCTTTGCTTGGTTTCCTTTTTTGGGTAAATACTCATACTTTGGGTCTCTCCGGGAAACCAGTTCTTTCTCTGACACACACACCCACACACACACAGATCTGCCACCATTCAAAGCTGAGTAATAAATATTCCATACATCAATGAGAGAAATGCTTATAGAAAAAAGAGTAAATCAAAGATAAATAGAGAGTAACACTCAGGCATTGAACGTCATCATCTTTGATAATTATGTCTACTATTTGGGGGGAGGTGAGAAAGAATGAATTTCTGTTTCACTGTTCTTTATGCATCTTCTGTTCTCTAATAATATGCTTTTACCAATTTATATTCATCCCTCTTAAATATTTAAAAGCCTTCTAATTTCCCTTCCACTCCGTTCCAAAGCAGATGAGGCATGTTTAATTAAAAGAGTTGCCTTTACCTAGAGTTGATCATAATTTTTTTAACCACTTCAGAAAATATCTTGGAAAAGCACATTATGAAATCCTAAATGTAATTTCACATTCACGTGAGGTTGGGTTTTGCATAGTTCTCTGTGATAGTCGGAGTCCCCAGAATGATTTGTGGTCTCACTTTTCTCATTTTGGATGCCTGAATGGACAAAATATATCTGTGACTATTAATGGAAATGTTGGAAAAAAGTAGATTTTTACAACTATAAAGCACTCTCCTAGTGACACTAGGAGACTCTCTTAGTGACAAGTTCAAATGATATGGTTTTAATTGTTTTAAAAGAAAGGTTATAAATCAGCAAGGAATATAGCGACCTAAGGTGAAACCAATTTTTTTTCTGGTAAACCAGCTCTGTATTCCTTCCATGTTCTTTTGGTGCTTCCTGCATCATTCAGTATTTTATTCACAGAATCATCCAGGACTGCAACTCAAGACTTGCCTTTTTCTCCAGTTCTTTCATGTTGTGAGATGCCAGGAACTTAATTGTGCTCTTGTATAACATGGACATAAACCAAAAAAGCAAATGTTCAAACAGAACAGGGGGTCTTCTGTGTAGTTTAGAATCAGAAAAAAAAAGTGAGCATCAAAGTTATATCCTTTCACCATATATATCCAATATGTGTTCTGAGCAAATAATGCAAGAAACTAGACTAGATGAAGCAAAATGAGGCATCCAGATTAGAGATGACTCACTAGCAGTGTGAGATATGCAGATGGCATATCCTTGCTTGCTACAAGTGAAGAGGACCTGAAGCACTAACTGGAGAAAACCAAAGACGACATCCTGTAACAAAAAAGAAAACAAAAGTCCTCACAACTGGGCAATACGAAGCATACTGATAGAAGGAGAAAAGATGAAAGTTGCCAATGACTTCATTTTACTTGAATCTACGATCAACACCTGTTGGTAACAGCAGTGAAGAAATCAAAGGACATTACTGAAGGCACATCCGCTATCAAGGCCCTATTTAAAGTGCTAAAGAGCAAGGATATCCATTTAAAGACTAAGTCAAGCCTGACCCAAGTCTTAGTATTTTTCAATGGCTTCATATGCATGTGAAAATGAAATAATTCCTCCTGTGAGATTCAGTCTCTTCTGACTCCATGATACATAACAAAAACAAGAGCAAAGAAGAACTGATGCCTTTGAATTGTGGTGTTGCATTAAGTTAAGACTCCTCCACCATTCTATGAACAGTCAAAAAAAAAAAAAAACCAACAACAACAAGGAGATCTATTTTGGATGAAGTATAACCAAAGTGCTCTTAAAAGGAAATGATGGTGAAATTCCTTCTCACATACTTCTTGCTTGTGAGAAGGGGCAGTCCTTGGGAAGGGATATCATGCTTGGAAAGGCAGAGGGATAGAGCTGGAGAGGAAAGCTCTCAACAGGACAGATTGATCCAGTGAGACTGCAAGAATGGGCTTAAGTACAGTGGGGATTTTCAGGCTTGAAGTTCAAGAGAGGGATCAAGGTTAGAGACCCAGACTCTGCATCACCAGAATATAAACAGTAGCTGAATTCTGGGAGTTCACATGCACATCTCTTCCCCACAGACAACCTCCTGAGTGTTACTATTTCTCATGGGGACTTATAATAGATTCAAAAAGTCCTCTCCTAAAGGAACAACTCTAGTTTCATATTCAAAGTCACAAAACTTAATATTCTCTCTGTTTCTTAAGAATAAATGAACCATTGGAGGCTAAACTGTATTACTTTGAAATGACAATGAAATCTGGGGTGAAACTGGATTGCAAACAAAAAGTGTTGTCTGACTCTTTATCAAGAAAGTTTCCAGAATTCAGTTTAAAGACTAAGGCGAGCTTGATCCCAGTCATAGTACTTTCCAATGGCTTCATATGCCTGTGAAAACAGAACAATTCCTCCTGTGAGATTCAGTCTCTTCTGACTCCAAGATACGTAACAAAAACAACAGCAAAGAAGAATTGATGCCTTTGAGTTGTGAAGTTAGCGCAGGATCAGACAAGGTTGTATGCAGACATACATATGTGTAAAGGTCTCAGTGGCGTCCCGGAAAAAACAAGGGAAAACCACCTTTAGCCACTGAGGCTATGTTTGCATGGTTTACTCTAAAATCTAAGCTTTTTTCAGGAGATAGAAGATTTACCAACTTTTACAATCGGAGACTGATTGAACATGCAATCAAGATGCATTGATAATAATGGGTGACTGGAATGCAAAA
>NW_006399805.1:7009137-7012841 GCF_000299155.1 Elephantulus edwardii | reverse complement strand
ATGCCACTAACTAGAGCTAAATTTCCATGTCCTCGTTTAAAAAGGAAACTTTTCTTATCATCAAAATTTCCATAACTTGGTTTTATTTTACTCTTCTATTCCCATATTTTTAATTTTTCATGATAAATTTATAATTTACTAACTGGATATTTGACAGAAGGCTTCTCTTCCATTGAGCTGACCACCCAGCTGAGACCATCTACAACCTATTGATGGAACTGCTGAACTAGCTAGAGGGAGCCTTTTTTCTTATTGTGTTATTGTGATTTGAAGGAAAATTTGTCAAGAAAATTGGTTTTCCATTGGACAGTTCATGCACATTGTGCTTTACGACATTGATTGCACGTCCAACAATCTGACAGTTCTCTTCTGTCCCTTTTAAGTTTCCACTTCCACTTATGCTTCCTTCCTTTCTCTCCTTGTTTTCACAGCTTTATGCCCAAGCAAATGGTGCCACAGAGCATGAACTCATGAGGGCACACACACACACACACACACACACACACACACACACACGCATTGGTAATGCATCACAGTCCTTCCCCACAGCAACTATTTCAAATTTGTCTCTTTAAAGCACTGGAAAAGGTATCATGTTTAGAATTTTTATTACATTTGAGATATTGCCAGGTTAAGGATGTGGTTATTTGGATAAAGTCTTTGACAATTTATCTCTTAAAGGAACCATAAATGCAGAATCTTTATCTTCACCAGTTTCTCTCCATTACATGATCTACAATTGCCATTTTATTTGAAATAAATGTGGTTACTATTGGGTGTCACCCAGTTAACTGGCTCTGACTCACAGCCATGACTGTATGTACAACAAAAGTAAGACCAGGGCCAAGAATTAGAAGGTGCTAAGTACCAAGGAGTAGACAGAGAGAAGAACAGAGAAGTAAAGGCACGACTAAGTCAAAACACAAGGCATGTGTGGAAATTGGTCTCAGAGAAATTCCAAGGACAGAGTTATACGTGTTTATACTTCTTTCAACTACACAGTCTTGCAAAAGTCACCACCAAAGGCTTAAGATATGTCATTTGACGCATTTTCAAAGAGGTATTCTGTTCTCAAGATGATTGCAGCTTTTTTATGTCCACTGACTTCTAACCAGTGTTCTGGTAATGACTCTCTTGATTTCCTAAATTGGCATTACAGATTAGCAGCCTCTGTCTCCTAGTGTTTTATGTTATTTGTTCAGCACTCACAGTTGTCAGTCACTGTAGAAGCAATTTAAATAATTCACGCTTCTGATAAAGGGAATGTCACAGATTTGGAGTACTTTGGGACAAATAGAAGGACAGACACTAGGAAATGAAATCTTACTTTGAAAAAAATAGAAGAAAGACTGTCTGTGAGGAAATGAAAAATGCAATATGGTTTAAGCCCCTATGAAATGAGTAGTTTTATGATACGTAAAAGAAAATATAACCTAGAAATTGCCTTTGAAGGAATTAAAAACTAAACAGACAAACAAAAATAAATCGTTATAACCAGAATGACCCTCACTAATTGCCATCAAGTCAGCTCCTACTCATAAACTCATAGCTGATTCTCCACTGGGTTTCCACCTGGGAATAGATGACCCAACTTTCTCTCTCAGAGTTGATGGTGGATTTGAACTACCAGAGATGCATGGCCTTGATTAGCAGTGTGGTTCGCTATGGGCTAGGCAAACTACTAGCTTTAGGAGTTCTGATGATGTAGCTCTTAGCGAGCTGGATAAGGGCCAATACGGCAAAAGAAGAATCAATGCCTTTGAGTGGTGTTTCTAGAGAAGAGTATTGAGCATCCCATGGACCACCAAGAGAACAAGCAAGTCTGTCCTGGAGAAAGTGAAACCAAAGTGCCCACTGGAGGCAAGGATGGTGAAACTCTGTCTCTCATACTTTGGGCATGTTGTCAGGAGAGGCAGTCCCTGGAGAAGGACATCGTGCTTGAAAGGGTAGAAGGTCAATACAAGAGAGGAAGACCCTTGATGAGATGGATTGACACAGTGACTGTGGAAACAGTCAAATGTGTCGGAATCAATGAGGTTGACTCAGGATGGTGTAAGATGATTCAGAGCCGTTGTTCACAGTGTCATAGGAGTCACAGTTGACTCAGTGGCGCATAACCTCAGTGAGTTCTTAGGCAGCTCCAGTGGTCTAGTGGTAAGGAGCTGCACTGCCAATCCAAAGGCATACAGTTTGAATCCACCAGCTACTCAGGGGGAGACTGGGGGGCAATGCCCTCCTCTGTGACCTACAGCTTCAGAAAACCCACTGGAGGGTCAATGATGGGTCAGATTTGACCTGATGGCATACAACAACCAGCACCGAAAGAATGAGGCAGGTATACAATCAGTTTCTGGTGTCTTAGGTATGCATGGTTTAGGACAGTGTACCAAAAAAATGTCAATGTGTTTTCTAGATGGTGTCCCTCTGCTCCAAGTCTGGTCTCTGTCATTTCCTGCTGCATGCTAGCCCAGCTGCTAACCAAAACATTGGGAATTCAAACCCACTAATGGCTCTTGGGAGTGGGGTGGAGCTCCCAGATTAAAACAAGCTTGGAAGGAGGAGTGGCATCCACTTACATAATAGCTTGCCTCCGGAAACCCTATGAACCTGGAGAGAGGATGAAAGGCACCCAAGTGTCAAGGATTCTGCTTCATAGGGTCACTATGAGTCGTCTGCAACTCGACGGCACTTAACAACAACAACACAATGGCTCTTGAAAGCAGGAGCGGCATCCAATTCCTAAATAACATGCCTCCAGAAACTCTATGAACTTTGACAAATGTTGATAGTTGTAGAGGGGCTTCAGGCCTTTTGTTCATAGGGTTGCTATGAGTTGTGCTTGACTTGAAGGCAGTCAACACCAGCAACGGCTCTATGGGGGAAAGATGAGACATTGGGAATCCTGTGGGGCAGTTCTGTTTGGTCCTGTACAGTTCTAAAGAGTCAGGGAAGACTCCATAGCAAATGATTCACAATAGCTTTAGCAGCTCTGGGGCCGACTTAGATTGTGCCCAGCTAACCAAGAGACCACGTGACTCCAGCATTTCTGACCTGACAGCTCTCCAATGGAGAGAGATGAACAACCTTTTCCATTAAGATTTAAACCTTTTGACACAGCAATTCCACTCCTGGGAGTATACCCTAAAGAAACCATAACTGCCACCAAGCAGATATATGCACACCCCTGCTTATTGAGGCTTTGTTCACAATAGCAACTGTCCATCAACAAATGAGTGGATAGAGAAGCTCTGGTATGTTCACACAATGGAATGCTATGCAGCACTGAAAAACAAGGAACTCATGAAAACATTATGCAAAATGGGTGACCCTGGAGGACACTATGCTGAGTGAAATATCTCAGTCACAAAAGGACAAATATTACACAGGGCCACTGTTGTAAAACGGGACTGGCATTCTGACATTGGGGTTGAGGGAAGACAGAGAAGGAGGGTAGGAATGATGTACACTGCATTGAAACAGATGAGGGAGAGAACTGTATAAAAGGGATATGTTGTTGTTGTTGTACTTGGGCTAAGAGGGGGGTCAACACTTTAACTAATGCTTACCCCCACAATAAGGGATTTATCTTTCACTGCTCCACAAATTGCTTGTCTGTCAGATACTCCTCTAAATCTGAACATTCAGATTAAGACAGACTAGGAAGAAGGATTGGCCACCCACTTCTGAAATAGCAGGCCTCTGAA
>NW_006399805.1:6973441-7009037 GCF_000299155.1 Elephantulus edwardii | reverse complement strand
GGGCTAAGGGTGGGGTCAACACTGTAACTAATGCTTAACTCCACAATAAGGGATTTATCTTTCACTGCTCCACAAATTGCTTGTCTGTCAGAGACTACTCTCAATCTGAACATTCAGATTAAGACAGACTAGGAAGAAGGATTGGCCACCCACTTCTGAAATAGCAGGCCTCTGAAAACCCTATGCACAACAGAACACAAAAGGGATATGTGATTAGGTATTATTGTCATGACAGGAGTCCAGAGTAAGAGCTGCATAGTAAAGTGGACTGGGTGGGGAAATCTGTACAACAACAAAAGAATGTTCTTTGTTTCCAAGGAGAAGAGTGAACTGGAGGGAGGGGGGACAGGGGGGAAATGTGCAACAATGAATGAATGGAAATCCAAATTCACTATAAACTTTCATTGAAATCTCAATTCGAAAATAATAATGTATAATATTGGTATATCAGTCATGATAATTTAAAAGAAATTGAATATTAAGGCAATGCAAACGCACTACACTATCTTTACAACATTTTTTATACATCTAAAAATCTTCTTTAAAAAAAAGAAATCTATCAGATTAAAAAAAATAGAAGTAAACTCATTCAGACCATTAGAACATTGAGTAGTTTTAGCAACAAGAGTCTTTTTCCTCATATTCATATCAATAGATGTTTTATAACACTGCTGTTACTCCCACCTTTACACTGTGATGCCACCTCAGTACAATGGATTTCATTATCAAATCATCATCACCAAGAAAGCTAAACAAGCTTTCTACATATGCAAAAGGTTTGACTTTGGCATAACAATAACAAACAACCTAAAGGTTGGTGGTTCAAGTCCACCCACTGATACCGCAGAAGACCATCCCTGGTCTTCTGCTTCATTCAGAACTGCACAAAAACATCCCTGCTCCACAGGGAGTAAGGGGGTTGCTATAGTTCTTATTCACTGTAAGGACAATTTTGAATTTTCCCATTTCAGCTATTTAAATACTTTGTGAAACTTTCCTTTTCTCTAGATCAGATAATATTTTTAAAAGATTTTTCCCCCTATTTATAGTTTTGTCTCTCCTTCTCCAAAGATATCCCCTTTCTTCATACTTAAGCATTTGTAACCTTTTGCACAAACATACCTCTGTAATTTCCCATCTTGTATCACACTCTAGTACTTTCTGATAGACTTTAAAAATGTTTCTTGAAATTCGATGTAAGACTTTTACTCACTTCGTAGCATTGAATCAGCTTTCTGGAGAGAGAAGACTGTCTGGGAGCCAAACTTTGTCTGCTTTGATATTCTCTCAACCACATTCAGCTACAAACCATCTATTTATCTGGATCTTTGCAAGAGAAGAATGCTCCGTGTTTGTCTCACAGAGGGTCTGGCTGGTTTGGACAGCGGCCCAATGCTTAACCTACAACGCCCACAAGTGTTTGTTCATTACTTTTGCTTATCAATGTAATAATATCTGAACCTAAAAAAAAAAAAATCTGAACCTATTCATTTGTCCTTGCTGATGTCTTGATGGCTGTCCTCATAGGTACATAAGAGAAGTTTTTGAGGTTGTGTTTGATGTGTATTACTGCTCTTTTCCCCCAAGAGCGGGTGTCCTTGAGCCTTTGCCTAGGGTGGAGGTCTGCTCAAAGGTGAGGCTTCAAAACCCCACAGGGCCCGAGGGCTGCATGAATGAATATTCCTTAAATGATACAGCAATCTTTTTCTATTTGCTGAACTGAACAACTTTCTGTGATGCTGCACACTGTTCCATAGTCTTGTCAAATACCATAATGGTTACCCATTATGTACAATGTTTAGATAAACTTCCAGATTGATTTATGCTAGGAGGCAGGAGCGACATCCAATTCCTAAACTAGATGTCTCTGGAAATTCTACAAACTCTCTAAACACTACAAACTCTCTAAACTTTATAAATGTACAGAAATGATGTTAGTTATAGAACAGAGTTCAGGTCATTTGTGCAAATCTTACTCTCAGTCGTATTCAACTTGATGACACTTAACCACTGCTAAATGAAAGTAGTGCTGTTATATCTGGAGGAACACTCTTCAACTTTGTATATCCCTCTTTGTCAATGAGCAATATGAAGTAACCTGGGTTTGTTGTGATGCTGAACCTTGTACCATTATGGTATCAAATGCCAGAATGGCTTCCCAATGTGGACAGTGTTTGGTGGAGCTCCCAGGTGTAAAACAGGTTTGGAAGCAGGAGTGGCATCCACTTCCTAAACCACATGCCTCTGGAAACTATATGAACTTGGAGAAATGACTATGATAGTCATGGAAAGGCATTAGATCTTTTGTTCATAGAGTCACTCACTGTGAGTTGCACTTGACTTGATGGCAATTAACAACAACATTGATTTGTCCTAGTATATGAATCTGCAATAAAGTATACCTTGATTCAAGGAACTTTTCTTTTATGGATTCATAAAACATATATCCTCAGTATTTTCTACTGCTTAGTCCTCTGGGACAGAGATGGGACTGAGAACATTCTCCTTTGTCTGGCTGTTAGACTTTTACATTATTGGGCTTTGGCTATGAGACACTCTGTTCTACAAAGCCTTTTAAGAGCAACATGAATACATTCCCATCAAGTTTCTTTCTTTTTAAGCAAAGAAATGCTGTCCTGACAATGCACTGAAAGTCAACGAGTTGGACAATGTTCCACTGTGATCTATAGGGTGACTCACTGGTTAATTTTTGGGAGTAGATTTCTAGGCTTTTCTTCCTAACTTGCCTTAGTCTAGAGAATGACATCATGTTTGGTAAAACAGAAGATCAGGGAGGATGAGGCTGACAGAATGAAATGGGTTGATACAATAGCCACAGCGATGAACTGGAACAAGCCAGTGGTCACAAGAATGACTTGGAGCTGGCTAATGTTTCATTCTCATGTACTATGGAGGCCATGAGTTGGAGTCCCTTCAGCCGCAGTTATCTGGCTGTCTAAGCAAAAAGAGTGTAAAAGAAATATGATAACATAGAGGCGAGGATGTGCAGAGTGTCGGCCACATGACACACCAGCACTGATTTTATGCTTTGAATTGTAACTTGTCAGTTGCAGTTTACTTACATATTTTTG
Organism: Elephantulus edwardii; assembly: GCF_000299155.1. Lineage (NCBI taxonomy): Eukaryota > Metazoa > Chordata > Mammalia > Macroscelidea > Macroscelididae > Elephantulus > Elephantulus edwardii. Next base: position 7,005,945 of record NW_006399805.1, on the reverse strand, counting down.
TATTAACTTTTATATAAATAAGTTCTGGTGGCTTGATGTGTTATATGCTGGGCTGCTAGTCAAAAGTTCAGGAGTTTGAATCCACCAGCTAATATTCTTGAGAAAAAAGGCCAGTCCCCTCCAAACCTGATGGGAGGTTGTCATGAATGAAGACAGCCTTGACAGCAACGGGTTTTAACCTTTTCTAGTCCTGGGCAGCAAGAAGACCTCCTTCTGGCCTCACTACATATACTAGAGCCTGATCACTCACAGCAGCTACAAGTGAAACGAGACGAACTGACATCCTAGAAAGAGTACTACTGGCAGGGGAGCAAATGATGTGGGTCCCTAACAAAGCTTCCCGTGTGGCAAGTGTATGCCCTCCATAGCTTCCCCGTAAGGGAAGGCTGGGATGCAATGGCCTCAGATTCCTGAAGGCTCTGATTTCCTGAGTTTGAAAAGGAGGAGAAGAAAACAGAAGCATCCAGCTTGCTTTATCACATGGGGGGTTGAGTACTGGTAGAGGTATCTGGGGCTATATGTGGGCATTTGTGATTAGAGTACAATTATTATGATTCATCAGAAGATTAAATTCCCTTGCTGGCTACACATGCATACTCCCTACCCCTTCCCACTCACAACTTCCACTTCCTGGTTTAGGAACAGTCTAAAAGTAGAGGAAGGCTGTGGGTGGAGTGGGAAGACGGGAGGGGCGGGGAGGGGAGCGGGGAGCATTCCCTATTTGGAAGAGAAATTTCAGAGCTCTTTTTCATGCTCATGTAAGCCACCTACAGTGCTTTTATTCTTCCTTGTGGAATGTTTGATTATCCTAACCAGACAGAAAGTAATAAGTCAAAATAGTTATTGTCACTCCTTTTCAAGCATAATAAGCTCAGTTAAAACATTTTCATACATACACAGAGGATGAGGTAATTCACTGAATAAAATAAAGGAAGCCAAAACTAGCAGACTCAGTCATGCCAATGAGAGAAAGAAAATTTTTTAACAAAACAGCTAACACCAGTTCCACGCCGAAGTTGTGGTTGCTGTTGTTGCTGTTGTTGTTGATTGCTTTCGAGTTGAGCACAGCTCATAGCGACCCTAAGAACAGAAGACCTGAAGAATAAAGTAAAGAAATGGGCCTTGGAAAGAATTTTCCTCAAATTTAGTTTACTGATTCAGGTAGTCCACTGTTGGCAGTAATCAACTGCCGTGGACATGGATCTTTGTAAGTAGGTAATGTTCTATTCAGGGGCTCTGTAGGTGAGGACAGGTGGTTCTGGTACAACCTGACTCACAGGGTGGAAATCATTGGATTTGGAATCTTATGACAATAAAAGGAGGGGATTTAGTGGCCTCAGTAACAATGCAATCCCTGGAGAGAGCAAGATGGGACAGACTACTCCTTCACTCTTCTGGGTTGAGTACACTGTAAAGTATACACCGTTCATCAAGGAGATCCTGAATCCTGGGAGCCCGTGTGTGTCTGAGGAGAACTGTGCTCTATGAAGTTTCCAAAACTGATTTTTATGAAGCAGATCCTTCCGAAACAGATCTCAAGCGCCTCTGAGGAGATCTGAACCACCACCTTTGAGTTTTTCAGGCAAGGATGTGAAACCATCCACATCACTCAGGGATTCAAAGTATAACGGTCAGCCCTGGAAACAATACAAAAACAATACAACAGGCAATGAACGAAAAGAGAATTCTAGAAAGTACAAAGAGGAAAGCAAACCGAATAAGACGTAAAAAGTTGTTAGTATTTTTGTTGTTGTTAGGTGTTCACAGACTGGAGTATGACTCACAGTGACCCTATAAACAGCAGATCTAAGCCCTGTCCTAGCCTACACCATCCTTTTCATTCCTGATGTACCCGAGTCCACTGATGTGGTCACCATCTCAATCCATTTCATTGAGGGTCTTCTCTCTTTACCTGTCCCTCCACTTTTGCAAGCACGATGCCCTTTTCCAAGGAATAGCCTCTTCTCACAACATATCCAAAGCATGTGATATGAAGCGTTTATATTCCTGTTTTTAAGGAGCACTCTGGCTGCCCCTTCTGCAAGACATATCTGTTTGTTCTTTAGGCAGTCCATGGGATATTCAGTGTTCTTCTCAAAATCAATCAACCCATCTCAAAATCTTCTCAAAGACATCAATTCTTGTGTCTTCATTTCTCATTGTCCAGCTGAACAGAAGAGGAAGGATAGAAGGAAGAAAATGGTGTCAGGAATCTTGAGACCTCCTGCCCAAGAGAAGAAGGTGACCCAGGTCTGGCACCTCTGACATCCAACGTGGCAACTTAAGGTAGCCCGGGTAGGTAACTTCTTCCAAGTTTGCAAAGGACTTTCTGTAACATCAGAACATTCCACTAATATCAACTATGGGGATCAATTCAAAGCATCACTGTTAGTTAAGTTTTCTGGAGAAAAGCTTTATTTCCTCCCTAGGTCCAAAATCCCCTTCTATCACTGAGGGACACTGGAAAGCCAGGGATACGGCAAGAGGTCTTTATTTTCATCTCTCCAGAAACATTTATTTAGTATCTATTTCATGGATCGCACTGTTTGTGGAAAAACAAGTCTTACATACCTATTTTATCATTGCAGAATTACTTAATTAACAATACAACTGAACAATTATATAAAGTTTTTACCATGGTAATTTTAAATACAACTAATTCTACAGCTCACAGCCCAGACATGCATGAATTTATTTCTTTTAAAGGGCAGAGGTTCCTAATGTAGTTAGTGCCATCATTTTCTGCTTCATCACCCAGCTGTGCTTTGCAGATGTCCATCTTCCAAGTCCACGATGTTGAAAACCTGGCAGATTTATGCCAAGTTAGCATTTCCTTTTTATCCGAATTCTTGGTTTCTGTATCAACAGATTCACAGTTTGGATTTTAAATACAGCTTTCTTCAAGACTGCTAAGAAGAGTGTTCCTCTCCAACGTACTCTGTAAAACGCCAGCTGTCTGCTTTAATCTAGACAAGGCATCTGTTGAGGCAGTACCATAGCGGTATGATCAGCATGCATAGACATTTTGCTTGCCTGATTATTCTTGGGATTGGCCCAGGACTGCACCAATGGGAATCATTTTAGAGCCCTTAACTTGCCGGAAGGAAAGGTAATTTCCTAACTGAAGCAAAGATGAAAAGAAATGCTACATGGAGCAAAACCACATAATCTCTTTGTTACGCTATAGTACATTGCAATGATGACTGTTTTTTGAAGAATAATTACTTAAATAGCTTAGACTAAGAAGCTTAGTGAAAATGATGCCACTGACTTCTCTTTTTCGAATGTATTTTTGCTTCAGGTTCAAAATCCTGACCATTCAAATTTTAATAAAAGAATGTTGGTTACTTATACTTAAAACAATTTCTACCTTTGTCATGTAGTTGTTAATAAACTTTTGTTGAATAATTTTAAATTTATGGCATAGTTGCAAAGACAAATTTGAGAAGTTCTGATATAATCCTTCCTAGTTTCCCCTAATGGTCTGTGTTTCACATTATCTTGTTACATTTGTCAAAACTAAGAAACAGATACTGGTAGGTGATTATTGAGCACCTTTGAGAATGCACTGGGGTTCCATTCACTATCTTCCATTAATGTCTTCTCTCTATTCAAATATCTAATTCAGGGTGCCCTTGTGCAGTTAGTTGTCAAGTATTCACATTTTCCTCTTGTTTATTAGTTTTTCAGTCTTTATTTTCTGTGCCCTTAATTCTTTAAATTCTTGAGAAGTGCTGGCCAACTAACTTCTAGACTGTTTAATAATCTAACTTTATGTGATATCTTATTCATATTTGATGGGAACCACAAGTTTGTTGTTGTTGTTGTTTTAAAGACTAACAATTACTTCTCGGGCATTTGAAAGTTGGACAATTAATAAGGACGAAAGAATTATTCATGTCTTTGAGTTGTATTGCTGGAGAAGAGTACCAAACATCTCACAGACTGCCAAAAGAATAAACAAGACTACCTTGGTGGAAGTAAAACCAGATTGCTTCTTCGAGGCAAGGATGTCTCATTCGATTGGGCCATGTTGTCAGGAGGTCGTCGTCCTTGGAAAAGGGCATCATGCTGGGAAAGATGGAGGGTCAAGAAAGAGAGGAAGATCCCCAAAAAAGGTGGACTGACACAGTGGCTGTAACAATGATCTTGAACTTATCAGAGATGCTGAGGATGGTGCAGGATTGGACGTGGTTTATGTCTCTTGTTCACAGGATTGCTATGAGTCTTAGTTAACCTGATGTCTCCTAACCATAACAACAAACATCGGAGTGATCTTGTCATGCCCAATCAGGAGGACCATGGTACTCCCATACACAAGCAATGATATTAGACCTCATCTCTTGGCTAAAGAAGTATTCGGCAACTTCTCTCTATTGTGAAATCATTCATTTTTCCCTTTTCCTATTATAGTCTTTCTAGGTGGAATCTCTCTGTTTATATTTTATAAATTAGTATGTTGTGGAGAATATACAGAACTTTTATGCCTACCATGTGGGTATTCATAACTTTTAATATTCAGCTATTTTTATTTCATGCACTTTAAGCAAAATAATATCATATATACATTGGATAGATGTCCCTTTTCGGTTCCTTCACAGTTTTGCCTTCTTGCTTTACTTCTCAGAGACAATCAAACTGATGGAAAAATGTCAGGTGTAAAAAGCACGTTTTGTATTGACAAAGATATTTTTATACAAGATCAAGAACCTAAATTTAAATTAAAGATGTCACCTCACATATATGTTTTAGTAGATACATGCTCTGGTGGACTATTGGTAAGGAGCTGTGCTGTCAAACCCAAGGCAGATGGTTCAAATCCACCAGCAGCTCCACAGGAGACAGATGAGCAGTCAACTCCTGTGGAACTTATTGCCTCTGAGAATCCACTGAAGGTTCCAAGCTATCAGTTTCTTCCAACTTGACACAAACAACAACAAGAAATAAACATAGTACCAAAGTCATAAATAAAAACAATTGCTTTTCTTCCTTCATGATTACTTCTTGAGCTCTCTTCTTTCTTACTAGTCAAATTCTTATTTCAAAAGGCTGTTTAACAGTATTACTGGGGAGCTCTGGTGGCCAAATGGCAAGAAGCTGTACTGCAACCCTGAAGGCACACAGTTTGAAACAACCAGATGCTCTATGGGAGAAAGATGTGCAAGCTCCTTGTGAGATTAATGCCTCTGAAAACCCAGTGGAGTGTCAGCTATGGGTCAGTTCCAGTTCAATGGTACACAATAATAGCAGTAGTATTTTAGCAAGAGTTGATTCAAAGATATAGCACTCTTAAGTTTCGAACTGTTCTGCTCAAAGCTATCTTTATCTTCCCATTAATCAGTGAATGGTATTTTAGCTGGATATATAATTCTAGCTGAAAATTATTCCTTTTCAGAATCCAAAGCTAAGGATTTGTTGTGGTGAATAAAAATCTAACATCGGTCTGTTAGTAATTCCTTTGATGGTTAACGTTCCTTTGTGTACTTTCAATATTTTATTTCATTTTATATTCTGTCAATCTGATTTATCTAGATGAGAGTTACTATATTTACACTGTTAAGTAGTTAAGATGTTCTTTTTCTAGCCATTACCTCAGTTCGCTGGTAGTCTTACCAAATCAGCAGACAGAACTTAGCTTGCAAACATAATTTCTACAACTGGGCAGGTTTTCCGTAAATCCTGACTTTATGCAGATTGATCAGGGTCAGAATTGCTACCAAGTCAAATTTTGTTGTTGTTCTTTTACCTTTGGTGTATGGTCTTTGAAGCCTTATTCCTAATTACTAATGTTTGTATAACTTCCACGTTTTTCTGAGGGCTTGAGCCTAATAAGTTCTTTCACTCTATCCAAAGATGACTTCCTTTGCATCTTTACCTGAAGGAACTTGAACTTTTCCTTTCAAAGACTTGAACATGTGCATTCATTTAAAATAAGTTTGGCTTTATCTTATCCAGCATTTCTAAGTGTTTGTAAGTGAGAAAATGGAATGACTAATATATTAACTGAAAGTATTCTAATACCATTTCTGTATGGCTCTCTTTCCCTCACAGAAATATAAAAGGAATACTAACCAAAAATAGTCTCTACATTCGAGATATCTAAAGTCTACCAGAAAAAAAATCAGACATACACTTCTACAACATAAAATGGAAAATGTTTTATATTTTATGCAATATAAGCATTGCATTCCATGTATGTATGAAAAGATATACAATTATAAGATGTATTCATTTTAATTCTTCCCTAAGTTTTTATGTGATCTATTTGGCAAATAAAAATAATTTTGTTCATAGTGTTATATTTTAAATTTGGAAGATTTTATCTTTAAAAATTTTATTACTGTATTTTTTAAAGACTTTATTATTTTATTACTCTTTTGTTTTTTCAGTGATCCATGTATTATTTTTACTAGTTCTTCTAGAATGTTGTCTGTAAATCTTAAGGTAAGACTTATAAAATGGTAAGCATATTCCTCAGCTGATGTTTTGAATGCATCACTTTGTGAAACACGCAATGTCTGATAGCCCCAATTTAATAATATTAAAACCAGTCAGTAGGCTTCAGTAAGCCCACACCTGCCATTGAGTTGATTCTGGTTCACTGTGACCCTATAAAAGAAAACAGAATTTGCTCATAGAGTTTCCAAGTCCTGATGTCCTGCAGTCAAGAGGTTGCACTGCCATCCCGAAAGCACAAGGTTGAATTCACCAACTGCTCTGTGGGAGAAGTATGGGCAGAGTGATTGACAGCATCTGAAAACCCGCCAGAAGGTCAGCTATAGGTCCATTCTGACTCTGCAGCACACAACAACAAACAACAACAAATCCTTACAGAAGCAGATGTCTCATCATTGTCCTGTGAGGAGGCTGGTAGATTCGGAACACCAGCCTTCCAGTTAATCCACACCAGTGTTAACCCACCGTGCTACGGGGGCTTTTAGGCTTTATTACAAAGCTTACTTTAGGTATTTCGGCTACTTGTTTCAGGAGCCAATGATAATGGTGGCTTAGAACGATTGTTTTATTAGAGACTGAGGTGGGGAATGATAATTTTCACCTCTCTGACACCTTCTTTTTAAAACTTAAAGTTCATCTGTAAAGAACTTTTCCTCACTGACTCCTTAGTTATCTTAAAATACATTCCATTTAAGAAAAGAAGATCAATACTTTATTTCTTCCCTCTACTTAATAACTTTCATCAGTCAGTTGTTACAATAGCAAACTCCAAGGAGGAACAGTAAATTTGGTGTAGTAATTTTATTATAACCATGAACTTGTGTGTTTTTCTTATACTTGAAATAGGTCTTTTCAAGGCAGACATTGTTCTTTGTCATGCTCAAACCAGCTCTTCTCTAAGTGGCTCATCTCAGGAGACCCTTTTGTCCACTGGAGAGAACTGTGATCATTTTGTAAAGCTTTCTGACGTGACAAAATATTCCAGGTTCACCTTGTGTGTTTACTGCCTCAAGCCCGGAATCACATTTTTCTCCAAGGAGAAATGTCAATGGGAAATCATATTTCCAGTCCATAGTCTGGGAGCTAGGGACACTTTTTCCCCTAGGACTGTTGGTGGTTATAATCCATTTCAGGGTACAGAAGAAGGAAATACGTATATCAGAAATTAAAAAGAATTAAAATTAAGTGTGTGGGTTTGTGTGTGTGAGTGTACCATCAAATTGGATCTGACAGGTACAGGAGGAGATTGTCCCTCCTTCTCCAGCAGAGCATCTGGCGGATTCAAACCACATACCTCTGGGATTGCAGTGCACCTTCTTGCCACTAGGCCACCAGAGCTCCCTTAAAATTAATATTTAATATAGAAATCTAATTCCTTGGATTTTACCTTTGTGTCTATGCTTTCTTACACCCAACAAGTGTTCAAATAAGTTGGGCTTCCAAAAGAGATAGAGTGACACACTGACAAACTGTAACAATGGGCTAAACATGGCAGAGATTAGGAGAAAAACACAAGATATTGCAAAGCTTTCTTTTGTTGTTCATAGGGTCATTATGAAGCTCAGCCAACCGAATGGCACCTAACAAAAAGATATCAACATACTTATCTAGTTAGTGTATCTATCCATCCCCAAACACGAATACCAGTATTACTATTAATAGCAAGCATACTGAAAGCAATTAAAGATTTCTGGTGGCCATATTTTCTCCTCAGAGAGTTGTTACTGGGCATATATGGTCAAAATTTGTCCTTTTAAATTTATTTGAAATAATTCTGTTTTAGTAAAACGTTTGTCCTTACAGTTCCTTATACCCAGTTAGTTGCATTTCTTTCACATTTATTACCACTGTAAACTCATAATCAGAATCCTTATCATTGTGTACCATCAGGTCAGGAGCCATCTAGAGCTGACAGTCCAGGAGGGTCTTCAGAGGCTATAAATCACACAGAAGCAGATTGCCCAATTTTCTCCTGGGAGCAGCTTGTGGATTCGAATAGCATACCTCTGGGATGGCAGCACATCCTCTTACAATTAGGCTACAAGAGGTCATTAAACAGAACACTTTGTTGTTGTTGTTGTTGTTGTTGTTGTTGGGTGCCATTGAGTCAAGTATGACTCATAATGATCCTATGAACAACAGATCTGAACCCTGTCCTATCTTGTGCCATTCTCACAATCTCCGACACACTTGAGCCCATTGCTGAGTCACTGAGTCAATTCACCTGGATTCTTCTTCATCATTCTTCTACCTTTTCAAGCATAGTGTCCCTCTCCAATGAATAGCCTCTCCTAGCAACATACCCAAAGTATATAAGATGAAGCTTCACCATCTTTTCCTCCAAGGAGCTTTCTGACTGTACTTTCTTCGAGACATCTATTTGTTTTTTTTGTAATCCAAGGGAAATTCAGTACTCTTCTCTAACATCCCAGTTCAAAGGCATCTATTCTTTCTGTCAAGGAAAGCTTGCGAGATTTCTCTTATATATTTTGAGCATTGTTATCAGGACAGACTTGTGAGAGTTTCTGAAGCTACTGTGCCTTGGTTGACTGTCAGCGTGTAACTCTAGAGTACTGCTTCAAGAACATTCAGCAGGAAATTAGCTGAAAACACTTCCTGGACAAGCATGCTGACCTGTCCCAAGAAGACAGGGTGCAATCATGAGACCTCATAAGACCCAGAAGAGCAGCTATAAAGGATTAATTAATGAGAAACTAAACTCCTTGAGAGGTTGTGGAAAATACATATTAACAAGAAGTTGCCATCCTTGAGAGTTTGCAGAAAAATAGAGACAAGTTTCTTGTGTGCTTGTTAGGATTTTCTGGGCAAATCATTATAGAGCTCTAACTATATTGTAAACAGGTTGTTGGTTTGTTTTTTTTAAGAGATAATTGCCTGCTGAGAAGCTTAATAATAATAGAATGTTTGTATTTTCTATATATACAGAGAGTAATAAATGCTCAAGGTGTTGGCTTTTGCCTTGGCTTTTGCCTCAGTCCCCTGTGCCTCACTTTTTCTTTTTTTTTTTTTTTTCTGAGCAGTGCCTTGTCCTACATTAATTCTGAAGGCATTTGGTAGAAGTGAAGTGATATCCTGCTGAAGGGTGGGGCTGGGAAATAAGTGGGTCAAGGCACTGGACTAAGGGCAGGGACTACACTGTAACTAATGGTCAACTCCAAAATGAGGGATTTATCTTTCACTACTCCACAAATTGCTGTCTGTCAGATACTCCTCTAGGTCTAAACATTCAGATTAAGACAGACTAGGAAGAAGGATTGGCCATCCACCTCTGAAATGGCAGGCCTCTGAAAACCCTACGTACAACACAACACATGTAGACGAACAGAAAGGGCAACCTAGGTAGAACTGTCAAGCATGGAAATACAAAGGAAGAGAAACAGTTGTAAGCAGACACTAGTAATTGGAACACAGAATGTGAGAACCATGAATGAAGGAAAATTAGAAATTGTTAAGAAAGAAATGGAACGCATAAATATTGACATACTAGGCATTGGAGAGATGAGATGGACTGGCATGGGGCATTTCGAGTCAGATGATCATATATTATTCTGGAGACGAAAAGGTGAGGAAAAATGGAGTTGCTTTCACAGTCAAAAAAGAAATTTCTAGGTGCATCTTGAAGTACAACATTGTGAGTGATAGGATTATATCCATACGCTTACAAGGAAGTCCAGTGAACATTACTATCATCCAGATGTATGCACCAACAACCAGAGCCAAAGAAGAAGAAATAGATTATTTCTACCAACTCTTACAGGCAGAGATAGATTGAACATGCAATCAAGATGCATTGATAATAATGGGCGACTGGAACACAAAAGTTGGGAACAGGGAAGAAGAATCAGTAGTTGGAAAACATGGACTTGGTGACAGAAATGAAGCTGGAGATAGAATGACTGAATTTTGTACAATCAATGACTTATTCGTTGCAAATACGTTTTTTAAGAGACATAAACATAGATTATACACATGGATTTCACCTGATGGTATGCATAGGAATCAGTCTCTCTGGAGATCAAGGTGCGCCTGATACAGGCCATGGTTTTTGCAATCACTTGTTATGCATCAGAGAGTTGGACAATGACTAGGGAGGATAGAAGGAGAATTGACGCCTTTGAGCTGTGGTGCTGGAGAAGAGTACTGAATGTACCATGGAGTTCCAAGAAGACAAACAGATTCATCCTAGAGAGGGTTAAACCAGGCTGCTCCTTGGAGGCAAGGATTCTGGGGCTTCGCCTGACATACTTTGGACATGTTGTAAGGAGAGACAGGTCTTTGGAGAGGGACATCATGCTTGGTAGAGTGGAGGGACAGCGCAGGAGGGGAAGACCCTCTATGAGGTGGATTGATTCAGTGACTGGGGTAATCGGGATGGGTGTGTCACAGGCAATGCGATTGGCACGGGATATAGCACAGTTTAGGGCTGTTGTACATAGGGTCGCTATGAGTCGCAAACAACTCGACGGCACAAGTAGCAAATTGACTATTAAAAAAAACTTTTTCTTTCTCTCAATGAAAAGATTTGCTAATAAACTCTTCATATTAAGACAACTTCTAGCTATGTTTAAAAAGTTTAAGTATTTTCCCCCATTCACATACCAGAATCACTGAATTTATTTCCAAAAAATGTTTTGTGCTTGGAATGCAAAGATTACTTATGTGATGTGAGAACCATAGCTAAGAATGTTAAACAGAAAAGCTCTGTAACTCTCAAACAAATGCTGGGCATGGAACAATCCAGATACTTGAAAATAAAGAAGCTATATTATTGTGGTGTATCTTAATAGGTTTTTAAGAGTTCTAAGAATTTTTATGAAACATAAGCACCCACTCAGAACATGATTACTTTTCCATGATGTATTCCAAACTCATATGTGATTTTATAGCTTCTGTATCGCTTGTACCATTCACATCTTCCTTTACTTGCTTCAGAACCTTAGTTAAAAAAAATCTTCAAAGAGAGTTTCACTAAGTCAAAGTGAGAAGGGTAAACTTTAATTTGGGAGACAATACTCCCAAAGGAGAATGATTGTTTTGATGCAATGATTATTTTATGCAATACTAAGAGAATTTTCAGACTTGCACTACTTTGTCTATCATTTTTAAGCATACGTAAACTTGACCAATAAGGTATTGTTACTTTCTTAAAAATGAGACATCAAAACCGCAAGCCCAGTGCCATCGAGTTTGTCCCTTTTATACAGGACGCTAGAGGACGGAGTAGAATCTAAGGTTCCAGGGCTGTCATCTATATGGAAGCAGACAGCAACATTTTTCACTCGCTGAGCGCTTTGCGGGTTTGAACCACCAACTGCTCAGCTACCAGGTGAGAGTTTAACCTACCAGAGCTGTCCTACTAGGGCTCCATTTAATACGTGAGACAAATCAACTCTGATTCCCAGGGAGGCTGAGGACAGAGTAAAACTGCTCCCAAAGATTTCCAAGGCTGGGAATCTTCATCGGAACAGCATGCCATGTCTTTCCCGTGAGAAGCAGCTGGTGGGTCCAAACTACCAACCTGTGGTTGGCATCACAGCACTTTAACTACTGTATCAAATCAGGTAAGGGTTAGATGGGCCTATTGAGGGACTAGAGGAAGAAAGACCATGAGGCAATGAGTCCCAATCTGTGGTCACCTTCTGCTTTAATCTGCTGAGGCCCTTACATGAGCACCAACATGGTCTGTCAGCTACAAAGAGCAGTATGAAAGGATGCTGCATAAGCTGGGCTGGCACGCTGCCTTCTGGGTTCCATGTCCTGCTCCATGTTCCTGCCTTTAGTATTTCGGCCTTCACCGAATGTAGACGCTCCTTCGTGAAGGTCCACTGTCAACCACAAGAGCTGCTTAATCAAACTCCCTTTAGCGCCATCCTTTGGAGTTTGTATACAGAGTCTGTTCTGCTATTTCAATTTTAGATAAAAATGTTTCCTTTAGGATAGCAGCAAAGAGCACATTCAGAGTCCGACATCCCTGGGATCAAAGCCTGCTTTTGCAATGTCTCAAATGGTTAGCCAAATCATTTCAACTCCCTGCTGATGAATTCTCTCATGTGTGAGATTATAATAGCAACACCTCTGAGGACATGCAAGCTGGGGTGTGATTAAGATGCTTTCATGATCTCTGACCAGAATCACATGCCCAGAACCTGCTTTCACTTTGTCACCTCTATCCCAGTGTCCTTGCAGCTCTTCAGGTGCAGAGCCAATTGGGGTTTTGAACCCTAATTCCAGTGCATAACCATGTGATGTCAGCTGGAAATCTTTGTTTGTTCCTTTTTGACCTCCGGCCAAAGCAGGTCAGGCCTGTTCCATTTACAGCCACTCCAATGTCTACATCTCATTTCAATTCAGCATTTCATCGGGGACAAACAAAACCAACCAGACTACATCTGCTAGTGACAAGAGAGAAGAAATGAGAAAGAGAAAGCATTTGCCCCAAAACCTGGAATTGAGCCAGCTCGGGCCATCATCCAGGCTGGTTTGCGGAGGAGATGAGCAGGGAGGATTTGTAGCTCCCACCATGTCCGTTGTGTGTGGACCTGTGTGTGTTAGGCCTACAGTCCAGAAAGAAGACCTGAAGTTTGACTGATTTGGCTCCAGACACTTCTTCCTGAAGGTGGAATAAGTTGGTCTTGAACCTCCGGGTGGTGTAAACAGTCAACTGTTTGGTTACTAACTGAAAGGCTGCTGGTTCCAGTTTACCTTGAATTTCCTCAGAAGAAACGCCTGTTTTTCTCTTGAGAAACCACCCATGTGAAAAGTCTGTGCAGCTCAATTCTGCCCTGAGGCCCATGGGAGAACAGTAGTGGGAACCAACGTGGTGACTGGTTTGAAACTGAACTGGATCCTGAGTAATTTTTAAGGCATAACTGAAGAGATAAATAAATGGATGACCCTGAAGGACATTATGCTGAGTGAAATATCTCAGTCACCAAAGGACAACTACTGCATACTGCCACTGTTGTAAAATGGGACTGAAATCGGGTCTGGGGAGAGGAGACTGAGAAAGATGGGCTAAATTATGTATACTGTGTTGAAACAGATGAGAGAGAGAACTGTTTAAAAAGGATTAGGTATTATTGTCATGACAGGAGTCCAGAACCAAGGCTGCATAGTGGAGTGGACTTGGGGGGCAGGGGAAGAGATTGTATAGCAATGCAAGACTTTTTCTTTTACTTTTCAAAGAGAAGAACAAACTGGAGGAGGAGGGATGGGCAGGGATAAAATGCAACAATGAATAAATGGAAATTCAAAATCTCTGTAAATTTTCATTAAAATTAATAATAATAACAATAAATTAAATAAAAGAAAACAGGCAGGAATCTTGCCAATCTTTCCTTAGGAGCCAGCAACCGTCTGTAATCTTCCATGTGCACTGTGGAGACTAAATGAGATGTCAGCCCTCTGTGTTCAGCAGTTCCGCACGTGCGTAGTCAACCAAACGCAGGTAGTAAATATTTGCAAAGCACCTAAAACTTCCCCCTCTTCTTGTGATTGTGCTATCCTGCTTCTACGACAAAATTGTCCTATTTTTTTTAATGATTTTAATGACCATTTACAGAGAATTTGGATTTCCATTCATTCATTGCTGCACTTCTCTTCCCGCCCAGCCCTTCCCCCTACCCCCCAGTTCGCTCCTCTCTTTCAAAAGTAAAAGAAAGAGTCCCTCCCTGGTACACAGTCCCCCTGCACTCCTCCCACCGCCCCAAGTACATTCCACTACGCAACCTTAATTGTGGACTCTTGTGATAACCATAACACCCTATGATACATCGCTTTTAAATTATTCAGTCCCTCATTTACAACTTTTTGCTTTCTTTTCTAACAACATAGAGAGATAGGAAAAAATAAATAACAAACCAAAACCCAAAACACTCAAGTGATCAAAGCAACTGCCCAAAGACCAAGCAGGAGTTGTTTTTGTTACCTGCCATCGAGCTATGACTCACAGTGACCTTACGCACAAAGGATGTGACGCTTGCCCTGTCCTGTGCCTTCCTCATAACTTCTGTCCTGCCCAATCTGTTGTTTGTGGTTGTCGTTGTGTCAATCCATCTTGTTGAGAGTCTTTCTCTCTTTTTCTGGCTTTTCCCAGCCTAATGTCTGTCTCCAGGACTGGTTCTCCTTGAAAATATGCTGAGAGAAACGAGAATACATTTTCGGCATCCTTGCCTCTAAGGAGCACTGTGGCTGAACTTTCTCCGAGACATACCTGTTTGTTCTTTGGACTGTCCATGGCATAGTCAACAACACAATTCAAAGGCATCGATTCTTCCTCTGGCATCCTTATTCATTGTCCAACTTTCATATGTATAGGAAGCAATTAAAAATACCATGGTTGAATTAGGCCCACCGAAATCTTTAAATCCTTTTTTTCCTCCTCTTTACATTTTCACTCTTTAGCACTTTGTAGAGGTACTTGACAGCAGATTTTCTCCAATGCAACACATCTTTTGATTTCTTAACTGCTGCTCCCAGAAGTGTTGATTGTGGATCCAAGTAAAATGAAATAATAGACAGCTTGAATTTTTTTTCCCATCATGATATAGTCCATTGAGTGGTGATGATTTTTGTTTTCTTAAAGTCTAAGAGGGAGAGTAAGTGCTATTTTTGTAGCATTTGCAGTATGTTAGGCCTTGTAAGTGAACTAGAGATGACAAAGTATCCAAGAGGAGGCTGAAAGGTTATACGTGGACGCTGTGTTGGCTTAGGAGTCCTGGTGGCATAGTTTGTAATTGTTAGAACTGTTAACTGAAAAGTTAGATGGTTCGAAACCCGCAGGCACCCCACAGGACATAGATGAGTAATCTCTTCTTGTAAAGATTTACAGCCTCGGAAACTGATGGAGGGTTGCTGAGCCCGAACCTACTTGACAGTAGCAGGGACATTTTGTTTTGGTGGCACAATGGGCTAAGTGCTCGGCTACTAAATGTAAAGTTGGTTTAAAAGAGCAGACTCTCATTGTCTGTGGTTCAAATCCATCAGCTGCTCCATGGGAGAAAGATGTGGCATCCTGGTACCACAGAGATTTATAGCTGCTTCATAAATCCACTGTTGTTAGGTGCTGTTGGATCGAGCATCTAATGAACAACGGCTCTGAACCCTGGCCTATCCTGTGCTGTCCTCACAGTTCCTGACACACTCTATGGAGCACTTCTATATCCTCTCCATATCAGTGGGTATGTTGTCCTTGCTGTGTGTTTCTTTTGTGCACACCATTTTAATAAAGGAACTGGCATCACCTGATTTGGGTAGGAGAGTGAGAGGTAGGGCTTGAGGAGGTGGGATTGGGTGGTGGCTTCTGGATCCAACCCCTCTTGCATACTAAGAAAGGATTGCCATGTTTCTAAAGCTCAGAGAACAACGCTGAGAATAGACCCAGCTAATGTAAGCAGGAGAGGACAGAAATAATTGTTCAAATGATTATATCGTCTTGTCAATTTGTCGCCTCCACTTTCTTACCTTTGTCTTTCCTGCAGGAGGCCTGGTTATAAGGGGCTCCGCGACTTTGTGGGAGATGGCTGCATTTTAACCTCTTTGGAAACTTTTCTGCTTGAGCCTTGTGCAATCAGGACATCAAGGTAAAATGATCAGAATCCTTGCTTTGAAAACCTCACGACCATTCTAATTGCCTGGTGGGAGAGAAGGACTGTGCCCAGGGTTTGAGCACTCAGATGAGCTGTTAGGGAAAAGGGCTCCGTGTAGCCTAGCTGTGCGGATCTTTGAAAATCAAAAAGCCTGGCGATACCCCCTGGGGAAGCCGCTGAACTCAGCCTCTCAAGCAGATAAGCTTAATATTGCCATCCGTGATTCTAGACACTGTGATGAGCTTGTGTTTAAAGAGCAGGCTTTTGTTATCTGTGGCTTTTCTCCCAAAGAGCTGCAAGAAAAGACAGTGTCTTTTAAATGGCTTTTTGATACCTATTGCCACTGAGCATGTTTGGAAATGTAGGGCTAAGCCTGCATTTGCTGGTCGTCTTCTTTCAAGGCACTGTTCCTACAGTTTTGGAAGCTGCTCTGGAGTCTAAGGGTCCCTCTGGAATCTAAGGGCCCCTAGAAGAGGGCCTTTCCAGGAAGTGTCCACTGGGAACAGGAGTGTAAAGAGAAATGCTATTTTGCTGCTGTTTAGTTTTCCTAAGACAAACGCCTTCTTCCCACATCCCTTCCTTTTGAAACTGATATAGTTTCATTTACATTCTATTTCATTCTTGTATATTGTTGAGGGGGATTTATGAAAGCATGTAAAACAGCTACTTGCCCCATGTCCTAATATTCCTCTTCCAGATGTTGTTGTTGTTGTTATGTGCTGTCAAGCCACTTGTGACTGACTCATAGTGACCCTATGTATAAGAGCCCTAAACCCTGCCCTATCCTGTGCCAATCTGTCTCCAACACACCTACCCCCATTGCCCCAGTCACTGAATCAACCCACCTCATCTAGGATCTTCCTGTCCTGTGCTGTCCCTCCACCCTCCCAAGCATAATATCCCTCTCCAAGTTCCAGACCCTCTTTGTAACATGTCCAAAGTTTGTCAGACAAAGCTTCAGAATCTTTACCTCCAAGGAGCAGCCTGGTTTCACCTCCTCCAGGACGAACCTGTTTGTTCTCCTAGCAGTCCATCATATATTCAATACTCTTCTCCAGCACCACAGCTCAAAAGCATCAATTCTCTATCATCCCTAGTCATTGTCCAGCTTTTTTATTCATAGCAACGAACTTGTTTGCACTGAAGGGAGTTCTTTCTGCTGTCCGCTTTTGTAGCTAACTATTGTCTGTATTCTCTGAAGTGATGAGAAAGAGCTTATGCTTTTGTTTTAATGTTCTTTCTTATATTTGAGCATTTTCTTTACATTTCAGGTATTAGTTTACTATGATGAGCAACACTAACTTCCTTTTTATTTTTCAATAAAAATATACACTATAACAAACAAAATTAGTACTCAGATGAGGTAGATTAAAAAAGGTGACCATTGTGTGAACTGACATATCAAAGATAATAGGTAACATTTTGTGTTTGAAGAACTAAATATGTCCTTTATCATTTAATACTTACAATAATTCTTTGAGAATGTCCTACTAGTGTCTGAATTTGCAACTAGAGAAACAGATACGGAGTGATCTACTTCCTCAGATTTACAGAGCAATTAAATATCTTCTTATCAATTCTTCTTCTGTCATCCTTAGTCATTACCCAGCTCTCTGAAGCATAGCAAGTAATTGAGAAGGCCATGACCTGGAATAGGTGTCCTTTAGTCTAGACTGACTTCGTTGCTTTTCAGTACTCTGGATGGGTCCCTGACAGCACATTTTCTCCATGCAATTTGTCTTTTGATTTCCTGACCGCTGGTGTTAAGACTGTTGAATGTGGAGCTGAACAAGCTGCAAATGTTAACAATCTCAACATCTTCTCCTTCTATCATGGTGCTGCCAGTTGGCCCAGTGGTGAAAATCTTTGTCTTCTTGATGTTGAGCTTCAATCCATGTTGAAGACTACAGTCCTTGAACTTCTGCAGCAAACACTTCAGGTCTTCTTCAGTTTCAGCAAACAAAGTTGTGTCATCTGCATAATGTACATTGTTGATATATAGTTGTGTACCGTAGAGTTGGAACTGACCCATAAGCTGTCTTTCTGGTGGGTTTTTAGAGGCAGTTAATGGCACAGGAGGTACCTATCCTTCTCCTGTGAAGCAGTTGGTGGTCTCGAACCATGTGCCTTTGGGATTGCAGCACAGCTTCTTGCCACTAGGCCACCACAGCCAATATATCTATATAACCAATTCACAGCTGGCATTCAAGTCACAGAGCAGATGGTGGATTTGAAATGAATGCCTTTTGGATTGAAGTGTAGTTTTTGACCACTGGGGCATCAAAAGTCCCACAGACAGAGGGAAATTGAGCCTACTGTGTGTATATATGTTACTATGTACCATCAAGTTGGAACCAATACATAGTTGAATCTCTAACAGGTTTTCAAAGCTAGTTAACAGCAGGTGAGGAGATTGCCCGTCTTTCTTCCTTGGAGCAGCTGGTGGATTTGGACCTGGTGCCTCGGGTCGGGCAGTGAAGCTCCTTAACCACTAAGCCACCAGAGCATTCTCTTTATTTATATATGTGTATACATAACAACAACAACAAACGTGTGTATACATTTACATTGGACACAGTGGCAGCATCCACTTCCTAAACAACATGTCTCCAGAAACTCTGCAAACTTTGATAAATGTCGATCGTTGGAGAGGGGCTTCAGGCCTTTTGTTCATAGGGTCGCTAGAAGTCATGGTTGACTTGAATGCAATCAACAACAACAACAACAAAGTAAAACTCAGCAAAAGACAACTGAAAACATACACAATAACTGAAAGATATTCAAATAACTGATGTATTTTCCTTGAAATTCTTCTAAGTACAAGGCATTTTCAAACAGAAACAAAAAGTATAACCAACACACTCTCTTGAATATGTTTAAGCACATTTCTGCAAATATTCACCTTCTATTAACTTTCTATAAATACATATTAAGCATTTCTAAAGACATAGACTTCTCATATACCACAATTTTCTTTGTTGCTATGTTGTTGCTAGGTGCCTCCACCTGACTGTTAATCCAATGAAAAAGACCAAATAGCCCACAACTTACAGTTAAACGAATAAAAATGATCCCTCCTTAGAACATATCCAAAGGGCACCAGGGAAAACAAATCTCATCATCTTTTCTTCTCAGGAACAATCTGGCAGCAATTCTTCCAGGATATTTCAGATTTATTTGTTCTTTTGATTGTTGCCATTATGTGCTGTCAAGCTGACCACAATTCATAGCGACCCTATGCACAACAGCTCTGAACCCTGCCCTGTCCTGAGCCAACCTCATCATCTCTCACAGACCTTCCCCCGTGACCCAGTCACTGCCTCTGTCCATCTCCTTCGGGGTCTTCTTCTCCTGCACTGACCCTCCACCCTTCCAGGCATGATGTCCTTCTCCAAGGACTGGTCATCCATGGTATATTCTACATTCTTCCTGGCCGTTCAAAGAACATCTTTATTCATTTTGTTCTGTTATTCCACAGAGAAGTCCTTTTTTTTTCCTTCTTGCTTTTCTTTCTTTTTGACATTTTGAGTTGGTAGCCAAATAAAGTTTCTACTTCGCAGTTCTTTATTAGACCTCTTAATCTGGCGTGGTCCGCAGGGGGCGGAGCTGCTCACTCTGTGGCAGCTTATCCACGAGCCACCACACAGAAAAAAGATGGGCCGTCTCCTCCTATGCAATTCACCGCCTCAGAAGCCCACTGGAGGGGCAGCTCCAAGTCAGTTTTGGTTTGAATATTTTAAGCTTGTATGTGCAAGTGGCTCTTACAGCCTTTATACATTTATTCATTTACTTGACTGAGAAACCTCTTCCCATAGGCAAGTATGGGCTCCCATAACTTGTGCTTTGTATTTAGCTTTTGGTTGTTGTTGTTGTTGTTGTTGTTGTTATGTGCCGTCATAGCGACCCTATGTACAACAGCCCTAAACCCTGCTCTATCCTGTGCCAATCGCATTGCCTCTGACACTCCCATCCGGATTACCCCAGTCACTGAATCAATCCACCTCATAGAGGGTCTTCCCCTCCTGCGCTGTCCCTCCACCCTCCCAAGCATGATGTCCCTCTCTAAGGACCCGTCCCTTCTGGCAACATGTCCGAAGTATGTCAGATGAAGCCCCAGAATCCTTGCCTCCAAGGAGCAGCCTGGTTTAATCCTCTCTACGATGAATCTGTTTGTTTTCCTGGCAGTCCATGGTACATTCAGTACCCTTCTCCAGCACCACAGCTCAAAGCTATCAACTCTCCTTCTGTCCTCCCTAGTCATTGTCCAACTCTCTCTACACACACACACACACACACACACACACACAGAGGTGTGTATTTTTGTAGTGAATAGCACCTTCACCCTTTGGAGCGGGAACAAAACAGTCTCATGGTAGAACTGAGAATGCAAACAGGGAAAACATATCTAAAGGCCATATCCATTAAATTAAGATTAAGCCTAAGAAGGAAGAGAGGAGAGAATTTTGCCTACACTTTAACATCTAAGACACATTCTATGATGCTGAGAAGTCCAGGAGAAGATTACACTTTTACAAAAGTAAAAAAATATTTGCTGAAAGTTGTTCCAAGTTTACGGATGCAATCCACATGGAAAAGGCACTATCCAAGGCTTACTTTGAAATCTTTGCAACTGACTCATAAATGACAAATAGGGAGCTTCTGCTGGCTGTCCTTCCCTGGTTTGTTTCCCAACTTTTACTACTAGAGTCAAGCCAGGATTATTTGTCACACATTTCTCAGTGTTACTGTTTAATTCCTATGAAAGGGAGCATGAAATTGACTCTGAAAAGTAGTGAAAGGTATTGGCAGCAGAAGCTACCCCAGCTTCCCTGAAGACAGAGAAATCTAGAGAAAGAGGATTTGCTGACTGTATCAGAAAATGATGATTTTTTTAAAATAACTTTTGAGAAACTGTCGAAAAAAGGAAGTATCTTCCCACTTCTTTTGAATGCAGTTGTGCAGAGTGAATGGCAAGAGGGAGAACCATTTATTATAAATTTTGTAGCATCTTCACATTTAGGAGATGCCTGTCTTCATTGTGTAAAACTCACAATCATTATTACATGTTTATTGTTATGTGCCATCACGTCGCCTGTGACTCATAGTGATTCAGTGCAAAACAGCTCTAAACCTGCCCTTATCCTGAGCCAATCTGACTGTCTCCAACACACCTAACCTGTTTCCTCAGTTACTGTGTCAATCCATCTCAGTCAGGGTTCTCCTCTCCTGTGCTGTCCCTCCACCCTTCCAAGCATGATGTCCTTCTCCAAGGACTGGTCCCTACTGGCCATGTCCCCAAACCATATCAGACAGTTTCAAAATCCTTGCCTCCAAGGAGCAGCTTGGTTTCATCCTCTCCAGGGAAGAGCTGTTCCTTCTCTTGGGAGTCCATGTTCAATGCTCTTCTCAAGCACAACTCAAAGGCATAGATTCTTTTTCTGTCATCTTCTGTCATACAACTCTCTGGTGTACAGGAAGTAATTGTGGAGACTATAGTCTGATTCAGGTACACTATAGTCTCTAGATTGACATCATTGCTCTTCAGTACTCTGGAGAGGTCCCTAACAGCAGATTTTTCCAAGGCAATTTATGTTTTTATTTTCTGACTGCTGGTGCCAAGAGTGTTGTCTCTGGAAATGAGCAAGTTGTATTGTTAACAATCTCAATCTCTTCTCCATCTATCATGGTGCTGCCGATTGGACCAGTAATAAAACTTTGTCTTCTTGATGTTGAGCTTCAATCCATATTGAAGACTACAGTCCTTGACCTTCTGCAGCTAGGCCTTCAGGTCCTCCTCAGTTTCGTCAAGCAAGGTTGTGCCATCTGTATAGCACAGATTGTTGATGAGTCCTCTTCCGAGCCTGATGCTACATTCCTCCTCATAAAGTTCAGCCTCCTGAATTATCTGTTCCGCATAGAGATTGAAAATGTGTGGAGATAGAATGCATCCTTGATGTACATCTCTCCTGATTTTGAACCATGCAGTGTTTCCTTGCTCTGTTCTGACGACTGCTTCCTGGTCCAAGTATATAGGCTTTGCATGGGCATAAGTAAGTGTTATGGGTTTCTCATTCTTCTCAAGGTTAGCCATAGTTTATTGTGATCCACACAGTCGAATGCCATGGCATAGCCAATGAACACAGTCCAAAATTCCTCTGGCACTCCCTGCTTTCAGGCAACTCTTTATTATTTTACATCCACAGTCATCCTGTGAGTGCTGGTATTATCTCCATTCTGCAGCTAGGAGACTGATAATTACAGAATGAACATGGGGTCAGAGTAATGCAGCAATTAACTACAGATTTTGGGTCTGTATGACGTGGCAAGAGAGGAGGAAGACGGAAGGAAGTCAGCTTTGGGCAAAAAGCCCCTTCTTGGAGTATGAACTGCTTTTGTATCATGAAAAATACTCTCCTCCCAATGAATTTTCATTGCCACCCTATGAGTGTAGTTCCTTCACTGAGAATGTTTATTGACAAGACACAGACTGGAAGCAAGTCTGGTATGGGAACTCACCCTTTAGAAATTGCCACTGCTATGTATATTGGAAGAAGCAGTCTGTCTTAATCCTGTTTTGTTAAGCTCTTTAGGAAAACCTTTACTGTTTTCAAAAAGGAAATGATGGTCTGTGGTATGTAAAACTGATTAACCATGTAATAATGAAATGTGTTTTTTATTTATTTCCCCTGGCACATCCAAGGTCCAAGGGGCTCTCAGATTTAAAGCAATCTACAATTTCGATAGTATAAAACCATTTTAATGAACCATTTCCTATCCTAAGATACGACATCCATCTTCATAGAAAAGATGACGAGGTGTTTGATATGATAACAGCAGAGTTTTTAGGTTATAGGGTTCAGGTTGGAATCTCAGATCAACCACTGTACCAGCCTCATGGTCTGGGCCTGTCTCTGAATCTAAGGCACCCCTTGTCTCTCTTTATGCTCAGTAAAATAGAAGGTCAACAGTAAAGAGGAAGTTCCTCAATGAGACGGATCGACACAATCTCCTACAGTGAACTCAGACACAGCAAAGATTGTGACACTGGCTCAGATCAGACAGCGTTCTGTTCTGTTGTAAATGGGGTCACTCTGAGGCGGAACCCTAACAACAGCTAACTCTGAGAGTGTTTCCTCAAAAGTAAAACATAAAATAAGACTTGTTTTCCAGAAAGTATGTTGCTATTCTTATTTTTAGCAGAGGGGAGCTTTGGGGGCCTAGCTGTAATGAATCACGTTGTTAGCTCAAAGCATGGGCCTCTCTGACAGTTAGAATTCACTAGCTGCTCCGTGGGAGAAAGCTCCGCACTCTCCTCCGATGAGATGCCCAGTCTCGTCCCGGGAACCTGCTGGAGGGTCGGCCAGGAGCTGTTTCTGATTTGATGCGCGGAATTAAAGTGTTCTTAGCGGAATCCCTGAGAGTGGCCTGAATAATTACTTTGGTTTTCACAGGTGCAGCTGACACATATCCAAAAAGGATAAATATTAAACTATATGACAATTTCCTCAGATTTTTATGTGTATGCTGTTGATAATGTATTTCCATCATTCATTGGCTGTGAACTATTCATAATCTGTGTTATCTACTCAGATGCTTCTGCTTGTTTTTCTCCATAGATTCCTGGATTCCCAATTCCTTAATTTTATATTCGGGATGTTTACTTAGTGACAATGGACTATTTGTTGATGACAATAAAAATGGTGCAGGACAGGGCAGAGTTCAGATCTAGTGTTCATATATTCACTATGAGTTGTACTGAATGGCACTTAAGAACAAGAACTTATAACTTACTTACATATAATTTTAATGTGTTCTCAAGGTCTTGTTTGCCGAATGTATAATGGTGAGCCTCTCTCTCTCTCTGTCTGTGTGTGTGTGTGTGTGTGTGTGAGCTTTTTTGAACTGACAGTAATTTTGGTGGCCTGGTGGGTAAAGACTTGCACTAACCATCTAAAAGGAGGCAGTTCAAATCCACTGGATGTTTCTTGGGAGAAAAGTCCCCTTCTGTGGGATTTACGTCCTCTGAAAACCTGCTGGAGGGTCAATTATGAGTCAGTTCCAATTCCAAGGCAATGATTAACTGTCAGTCATTTGAAATAATGTAAAGTTTAAAAAAGCCTAAACCCATTGTAATCAGGCTGACTTTTCCCTGCAGACTTTCCAGCGTGTTTTTGAGGAGGTTTCCAAGGTTTCCAATCTTTATGGGATAAAATTGTCCCTTTTTCCTCTAGGAATGGTTGGTGAATTTGCACCATTGACCTTTTAATTAACAGGTTAACAGTCTACCATGTTTTATGTCACACATTCGGGGGCCCCTAATGTTAATAAATTTGTGGTAGTCAATATTTAGGGGCTGTGGTGGCCTAGTGGTAAGGAGTACACTGCCACCCCAATGGTAGTAAGTTCAAATCCAGCAGCTACTCCTCAGGAGAAAGACGAGCATTTTTCTCCCATGGGATTTATGTCTCTGAAAATTTACTGCAAGATCAGCTGTGAATTGGTTCTGACTTGAGGGCACATAATACCAACAATTAGTACTTGCTTTATTTAAAAAATGTAACTTATATGGACATAAGCCTCCAAAATTATGGGACCATGATAGTATTTATAAAAAGGGGCCAGTCCTTAGAACAGGACGTTAGGTTTGGAAAAGTGGTTGGACAGTGAAAGAGGAAAAGCCTCAAAGGGATGGACTGTTATGAAGAGTACAATAAGCCAGCCCAGCAGAGCGTGAGGACGGTGCTGGTCAGACAGGTTTCCATCTGCTGGGGACAAGTCAGAGCTGACACACAGCACCTAACGAGAACACAGCCCATAGAGCAGAGGGCACGCACTGCCATTCTTACCATCGTCCCAACCCTTGATTTGCTTTGTTCCACCCGTCCTTCCTGGAGGAACGCCTTCCCTCCCACATCTGACACTTGACTCTTATCTTTCAAGATGCATTTCTTTTGTTTGTTTGGGGATTTTTTGGCATTTTTGTTTTTTGGGTTTTGTTTGTTTGTTTTTTGGTGGAGCCTGCTCTTTTACAAAATACTCCGGGTTTGTTTTCCCCACCCCAACAGGTGTGATAGTTCCTTCCGGTGGAACATTAGAATGATCGATCTATTCATATCTCCCACCTCCCTCTCCTTTGCGTGATCCCTAATTTCCTACTTCCTTTGTTTGTACGTGCTCTTAGATGATCTCTTAGATGATCGATACAGGAAAGCAGCTCCTTTGGCTGGCCTCCTCCCTCACCTGTTTTGCTTCTCGAGGTGCTGAAGAAATGCCTACTTCAGTACTTAGCACTCTCCTCCTTTCCAGCCAGTTCCTCACTGCCTCGATTGCAGCTGCCTCCTGACGATTTCATGTGTGTTAGGGTTAACATGTGAGAACGGTGCTTCAGAGAGTCCCCAGTGCCTGCGAGTTTTGGGACACAGCGGTGTGTCTGGGTAGACTTGAATTTCCATCATTTCACTTAGCAGCTGAGTGTGAGAACCATTTGCACCTCTCAGGATCACCTTCATCTTCTTCCAAACCCCTGAGAATCGATTCTATCTCTCCTCCACCCTCCAAAAGGTTTCCTGCAGGCTGTCAATCATACTGGAGGGAATTGCCTGTCTTTCTACCTTGGAGTGGCTGGCAGATTTGAACCGCTGATCTTCTGGTTAGCAGCCCCACATACGCTGCTTTACACAGCCAGGGGCCCTTCATTATTTAACACTGAATACTGAAAAGGAGATCTTCACAGACTCACCTCTGCCCTACCTTTCCTTGTGATGCCATCTTTAACTAAGTCACTTTAAAATCCAGTTTTAGTGCTCGCTTCGGCAGCACATATACTAAAATTGGAAAGATACAGAGAAGATTAGCATGGCCCCTGCGCAAGGATGGCACGCAAATTCATGAAGCGTTCCATAAATCCAGTTTTATAATTATATGATGGTAGTCTTGATGACCACTACTACATTTTATAGAGAAATATTTGTCCACAGAAACAAGTATGTGGAATCATTTCCATTGTATATGTGAGATCTTAGGAGATTCTCATTTGAGATTGAGAAAATTCCATTTGTCCTATTTGACCACACTCAATTTTCCATGTAGAATGCATAGGAAGCAGTGTGCCTGACTAAGGGTTGGAACTGTCTCTGTCTTAGGTTCTGTTTAATGTTGGAAGTAAGAACTACGAGGTGATTTCAAGTTCTTTCTCCCACACTCACACATCCCAGACTCTGACTGTGGGCCTGATTCCCAGCTCCGCTGTAACTTCAAGGTGACTGGAGAAACCACTGGACCATTACAATGTTCTTTCCATTCAATTTGCAGGAACATTCTCGCCTAAAGATCTTCGCCTTCTAATTTGGGGTGTATGTGACAGGAATTCCGAGCTTTTGCTGGGAAGAACAGCAAAAACATGCAATGGAAACAAAGGCCAAAGACCTTGGTGTGTTCGGGTTTTGCTGATTATCTAGTTAGTGATGTATATACTTTTCATTTTATCATGTAAGTTCTTTAAAAGTTTCTTTTTGACAGCTGCAATTTAGTGACGTTCTGTACCTCTTGTAGTGGCTGTGTTGATCTCCCGGTGATCCTTGGTACAACAGGAAGAAACCCTGTCTGATCCTGCACTGTATTTGTGGGCTCTGGTTCGGCTGAGCCCAATTTACAGCTGTGTCAATCCATCTCACTGAGGCACTTCCTCTCCTTGGCTAACCCTCTACTTTCCAACCATGGTGCCCTTTTTGGAGATGATGTAGCTCTAATTAGCACTGGTTGTGCAATGAGAAGGAGTGCTGATGGCGCTGGGCATTAACAGGCTGCAAACGAAAAGGTGGGCAGTTTGAAACCATCAGCCGCTCTGTGGGAGAAGGGGGAGGCAAGCTGCTTCTGCAACGACTTTTGGTCTTGCAAATGCTATGGGTTCAAGCCTGCTCAAGGACAGTAGGCTTATTTGGTTTGGTTTGATTATGGAAGAAGAGTGATTCCTGATGGAACAATTGACTTTGAATTCACAACTACCGTGGAGGCTGGCGATTTCAATCTACTCAGCAAAGCTACAAAAGAAAGACTAGAA
This sequence comes from Elephantulus edwardii, assembly GCF_000299155.1. NCBI lineage: Eukaryota > Metazoa > Chordata > Mammalia > Macroscelidea > Macroscelididae > Elephantulus > Elephantulus edwardii. The sequence goes on along the minus strand of NW_006399805.1, from coordinate 6,978,822 downwards.
ATGTGCTTCCATGAAGTTATAATCAGGAAACTCTGTAAAGCAATTGTCTTCTGTAACACATGATGTTGGCATGAGTCCGCATCAATTCCATAGCGAAAACTTTGTTTTGCTTTATTTTTTCAGTGGAGTAAGAAATATAAACTCAAGTCTATGATCACACAGATGTTCACACCCATGGCCCTGGCTATGACATATTGGGGTAACCCAAATCCTTTCTCAGAAGTGACCTTGCACAACCATTCCCACTGAAGCTCACTCTTACCCAAGGCCTTCTGGGGTCTGTCCATATTGCTGTGGTCAGACACAGAGTTGACTTTTGTGGTCAGCACAAGCACCCTTCACTCCTGTTCATCTACGCAAGCCTCCTCCTGACATTCTTGGCTTTGTAGACCAAGGCAGCATAAATGATCTCCCAAGTACCTGCAAAACTAGAAACTCTGTCCACTCCCACATCCTCATAGCTAAAACAGAGACAAGGGAAGAGAAGAAGTGTTGTTGCTGGGACTGTGATCTTCCGGAGGAGTACTGGTGGTCCAGCAGATGCCAGCGCCCTGTGTTAACTATGTCCTCAGCTGAAGGAGAACATGAATGTTTACTAGGAGATTGGAAAGCTGAAACCGAAGGCAAGGGATGGAGAAGCAAGTTGTTGTTGTTGTTGCTGTTGTTGTTGTGTACCATAGAGTCAGAACCGAGCCATAGCTGACCCCCCAGTGGGTTTTCAGAGACAGTTAATTGCTTGGAAAGACATTGCACATCCTTCTTCCATGGAGCAGCTGGTGGCCTCAAACTGTGTGCCTTTGGGATTGCAGCACAGCTTCTTACCACTAGGCCACCTGAGCTCACATGGAATTCTGTAGAATGCTATGAAGCCAGGCTATGTCACAACTACCAGTTGAATAAACTTGTGCACTTCCACATTGGTACAAAAGACAGTAATTCAACCAGGTGAATATTCTGGATTTCTTCTGCTTGATGGCAGCATTTTAACTGGAGAATGGACAGAAGTTAGGCTAAGACCTATAGCCTAGTGGTAAGGAGCTAGCTGGCTGCCTAAAGGCATACAGTTCGAATCCACCAGCTGCTCTGTGAGAGTAAGATGGACAGTTTCCTCTGTTAATAATTTACCACCTCTGAGGGCCCACTGGAGGCTCAGCTGTGGGTCAGTTCTGACTAGATAATACCCAACAGCAACAACAGCAATGTTTAATGCTTTAGATATACACCCTTGCCCCTCTCAATACTTCCTGTCTTCATGTTCTTAGTTTTCTCAGTTGAGACCAGAATTGCACTGGAAAATTCTAAGATGATATGAATAAAGTCATGGCTAGATCATTTAACTGTGGGCTTCCAGAAAAACAAACAACCCAGTGTTAGCAGAAAAACAACCCAAATTTCCAGTAGAAGCAAGGAGGGTGAGACTCTATCCACTTAGTTTGAACATATCGTCAGGAAAGACCAATTACTAGGAAAGGGACGTCGCGTTTTGTAAATTAGAGGTTCAATGAGAATGAGGAGAATCTGCAGTGAACGGGATTGGCTACCAATCACAAGAACGAAGTCCTCTAGCATGAGGGCGGCGTGTTGCTGTTGTTGTTGTTGTTAGTTCTGACTCACTGCAACCCCACAAACAACAGGCTGAAACGCTGCCTCCCGAGCTCTGCTGCGCACGAGCCCTTTGCCGCAGCGGCAGGTGGCACAGCTCCAGGCAATGTTTGTTCTGTTGTGTTTAAGGTACACGAGTCAGAGCCGTTCAACAGCAACTGACAACACCATATTACTCCAAACACATCCCATACTTTAAAAAGGAAGTCCTGCTTTCATATTTGGGTGCGTTTGCAGTCTGCAAAGGAGTCAACTGTGGTCTTAAATGAATAACTCACTCAGTTTCAGGTTGTTTCAAGTTTCATGGACAGGGAAACACAGGGCTGCACCTGCCTTACTGGATACATCAGAAGCGCTGTAAGAAATCCATAATCCACAGAAGTCCAGAGTGAAGGTGCATAACGGAGGGGACTTGGGGGGAGGGATTGCATAACAATCAAAGAGCTTTTCTTCCTTTTCAAGGAGAAGAGTGAATTGGGGGGAGGGGACGGGTAGGGAGAAAAGTGCAACAATGGATTACTGGAAACCCTAAGTCTCTGTAAACTTTCATTAAAATTAATTTAAAAAAAAAAAAGAAATCCACAATCCAGCTAGGCCTTCCCATTCTTTCAGACAGTCCTTGGAAGACTTGCAGTTCCCAGAAACTTTAAAGCTACAGAATGTTTAGGCTCCATGTAGGAAGGCTGAAGGCAGGGCACGTGCCCAAGACAGGTTACACAAGGACATTAGACACTCCAGCAGTAACTTCCCAGAATGCACAGATACGTGAAGCATGTCAAGCACCCTAAGCATATAAATAGAAATAACTTGATACTATCCAACATATTCTTATAAAGGGGAAAAGTGGAGTTGTAGTTGGAATAGGAGGTTGTGTTGCCAACACAAAGTCAATGTCTCAATGGATGCTTGACCACAATTGTTTGTTAGGAGGAGGACGGACAATCTCAGTCCATGTAATTTACAGCCTTGGAAAGTCAGTGGAGGGTCAGTTATGAATGGTTTCTGACTCAGAAGTTGAGTTTGAGATATAAACTGTCTATCCTGGATGAATAAGGATATAGGATCATCTTAACATAATTCAACAGGCTTAGTCATGGGTTGACAGGAAGCACACACAGAGCTGAGGCTGTGATGCAAATAGAGACACATTATGAACAGTCTTGACCACCGGCCAAGGTAAGCTGGACTTAATTCTTCTGTTGCTGGGGAGTCAAGGTTACCTGGACTTAACTCTGCTGTTGTTGAGGAGTCATTCCCCAGAGCTCTTGATTTGACAGATGAGGTGGCATATCCAAGTTTTCCTGTTTTAAATCCAGTGTTGACGAGTTAATATATTCTTTGTCCTTCGGTCTAGGGATCATTTGGGTCTTAACAGGATAAGCCCGAGTGTTTATGTTTCTCTTTCAAAATGAAGAACAGATGTCATCAATGCATTTCAAAAGTTATTTATCAATTACTGCAAGCAAAACAGGACTTCTGGTGGCAGAGTTTGTTACATGGTGAATTGTTAACCCCAAAAGCCCATAGTTTGAATCCACTTGCTTCTCCTGGAGAGAAAGATGTGTAGTTCTTTCCCATAGAGATTTAAAGCCCCAGCAAAGCAGAATCCACTCAAAAGTGACACTTTTGGTTAAAAAAAAACCAAAAACAAACAAACAACAAACAATAGAAAAAAATCTACAAAATACAAATAATTATTATAACACAGCCCTTGATCTGTGGGAGGAGAATAATGATTTACATCCTCCATGTTTACGACAATCCAGAGTAAAATACGTCAGATAAAGGTGTAGAAGCAGAGTCTCTGTTTTTGTCTTTCACCTTATTATGCAATATAGAGATCAACAAATTGCCGATTATTGTGAGGAGCTATCAAGTCAATTATGACTCATAGTGACCCATAAACAACAGATTGAAACGCACGAGACCCAACCTGAGCTAGAAGTCCATGTGTAATCATACTTCTAGGAGTAAACCTTGCATTCTCCTCACAACATATCCTAGGCATCTCAGGCATGACGCACCACTCCTCCAACTGCCCTGATGCCAACACGCCATGAAATACTCTGTCCTCCACAGGCTCATTCATATCTACAGCCACAGTCATCCTAATTGTCTACATTGTGTAAGAAGCATTCACCTCAAAGCAAGAAGTGGGAAAGGCAGAACTTGCTACCACAAACAATGAATGAATGAACGTCTATCCTCCACTGATGGCTCTCTACCCCACACCACCGTCGCATTCTCTAGTTCAAGTCCACTGTTGCAGTCACTGTGTCAGTATATCTCCTCGAGGGTCTTCCTCTCGTTTGCAACTTTTCCCAGAATGATCTCTTTCCAAGGACTGGGACCTCTTGAGCGCATGCTCTCAGAATGTATTTCACCATCTTTAGCCCCAAGGCACATGCTAGCTGTACTTTCTCCAAGACAGACTTGATTTTCCTTCTGACAATCATCCAGCTGAACTAACTACATGAAAATGACTTATTTTCTTGACTGTAGACATTCTCCTTAACATGGAAATTGGAGGGAAACATCTTGACTGAATCAAGTGTTTTCAGTCTAAGTCTCCCAGTAAAAACCTGTGTGTGGACAGTGGAAGGAGAACTGTTATTCACCAGCAAACTTTGTCAAAATGCATTTTCTTCTCGGTTACTCATCTTTTACATTAAATCCATCCTCCAAGATCAACTATTTCTGCACAGGCATAATCCATTTCCTAACGCATAGCAATTTAACGTGGAGGAGTTCATTATGCAAGCAATTTTCTGAGAAATAAAATAGGCTGTAAAGAGAGTGGAGTTGAGTGTTTCTAAGCAGTGTGAACAGAGCATGAGATTGTTGTACCTCTGAGAATAAGAAGATAAACATACATGTCACCTGAAATTATACCTGTCACAATATAATGAAACGGCACACATGGGCTTCCTTCTCTAGACTCTGATTCTTAGCTTCCACTTTTTAGAATAAATACTACTCTAATCCCTTGAAATTCTAACATCAAAGCTTAGTCATGTACCTAGTTGCTGGAAAAAAATGGAAACAGGTCATCCTTACTAATTAAACAAATGAGACATAGTCCAAATACAAACTTCTTAATACAAATTTCAATGTCTAAAAGCCTGAAGAATTGCCCAGAGAAGAGTAGATCTGCACCCTAGGTATACCGTTACATAGGGTTTAGTCTTGTCCTCTCAGAATATAGATATTATTAAGGACTTTATGGCGTCTATAAATTGAATGTGTTATCTTCTTCAATTCAATTCAATGTAGTATAGATATGTTCTCAATAAATCAGAATTTTAAAGCTCATAATTAGAAATATGGCCTTCTCCAATCCCTAATAAGTCATTCCTATCTGTTTTCATGCAGTTCTCAAATTCAAAGCTCATTGCTGTCAAAGTTACAATGCTTTTTTTTTTTTAAATTCATCAAGTCTGGAGAGGGTAAAGCTTGGATGCAAGGACTCTGAAGCTTCATCTGACATACTTTGGGCATGTTGCAAGGAGGGACTGGTCCTTGGAGAGAGACGTCATCTTTGGGAGAGTGGAGGGATGGCACAAGAAAGAAAGAGCCCCCAAGAGCCAACATTGTTCTTAACGGAGAGAGGTTAAAGGCATTCCCTTTAAGAACAGGAACTAGCCAAGGATGCCCACTATCACCTCTCTTATTCAATATTGTTTTGGCAGTCTTAGCAATAGCAATAAGACAAGAGAAGGGAATAAAAGGTATCCAAATAGGCAACGAGGAGGTAAAATTATCCCTCTATGCTGATGACA
>NW_006399805.1:6948352-6971076 GCF_000299155.1 Elephantulus edwardii | reverse complement strand
AAAAAAAAAAGAAAGAAAGAGCCTCAATGAGATGGATCAATTCAGTGATTGGGGTGTTGGAAGCGAATGTGTTGGAGACGGTAAGGTTGGCACAGGATGGAGCAGGGTTTAAGGCTCTTGTACGTAGGGTCGCTGAGTTGCTGGCGACTCGACGGCACATAACAACAGCAGCAACAACAACATTCATCAAGTCAGAACCAGCTCATGGCTGACCCTCTATGGAGTTCCGCCCGGATGTAAAGTGTAAGTGATGACATTGCTCGTCTTCCTCCCCTAGACCTGCTGTGTATTTGAACCACCAGTGAGGCATGGTCTTTGGGTCAGCAGGTCAACTGTCCACAGACCACACCATGAGAGCTCCCTTCAGGCAATAAGGGGCCACATAAAACCAGAAGCAGAGCCCAAGCCCTCCTGGCCTCACGTCTCTTCCAGCTCACACCTGCCCGATAGAACAAAAGAGCACGGCTCCCAGGTTTTCCGAGGCTCTTGGTCTGTGGGAGCAGACTGCCTCATCTTTGCCCCTTGAAGCAGCTCGTGGGTTTAAACCACTAGTCTTCGGGTTAGCCTTCCAGTGCTTCAACCGCTGTGCCATCATTACTCCTGCCCTAAACACCTGAGTACAGCTGTTAAGACTGTGAAATGATACTTTACGGCCCAGAAGAATTTGATGATTTTTCACTTCATGAGAAAGGTTTTGAACAGCTGAACACCTTCCTCAGAATATTTACATATTTACTAAACTATTACCATAATAAATGAGCTCTCTTCACCGATGTCTCCATTGGAAGTAAAATATACAACAAAATAGAGACGAGGCTGAGATTGAACAGTAAGTTCCTCAGGGAAAAGCTTAGGGCTAACCTTCAGATCTCTAGAATTCTTATTTAGGATTTCTATAAGGTGTGTGTGTGTGTGTGTGTGTGTGTGTAAGGAGAGACACCATACATGAAATGTTAAAGATCACATGCTACTTAAAGCCAAGAGGGCATAATAAATACATTTTTAAGGGCTAGTGCTTGATTTAAAGTCTTATAGTTTGGTGGGAGCTCTGGTGGCCTAGTGGCAAACTAGTGGCAAGAAGCTGTGCTTCAATCTCAAAGGCACACAGTTTGGTTCAAGCCCATCAGCTGCTCCGTGGGAGAAGAATGGGTAATCTGTGCTTAACTGCCTCTGAAAACCGACTGAAGGGTCAGCTATGGGTCAGTTCTGACTCTACGGTACACAACAACAACAACAACAACTACTACTACTACATAGCTTGGTATACTATTTTGTTGTTTCTTTTTTTTTTAGTTTTCAAAGATGTATAGATAGCTATTGTAATTAATACTGTAAAACAAAATATAAATGAATCGCTGAAAGAAAAAAAACTATTGCTTTGTAAACTTTCACTCAAAACACAGAAGAAGAAGAAAAAGAAGAAGAAGAAGAAGAAGAAGAAGAAGAAGAAGAAGAAGAAGAAGAAGAAGAAGAAGAAGAAGAAGAAGAAGAAGAAGTCGTCACCTCTAATACTTCTCAATTCAACTCACTGCCATCTGTTTGGAACTGACTCATTGCGGATCCTCCAGTAGTTTCTCAGAGGTTATAAACTGCAAAGGACAAGATTTTCCATCTTTTCCCCACAGAGTAGTTCATGGCTTCAAACTGCTCACCTTCAGATTGGAGCATAGCCCTCTGCTGATGAGGCCATCAGAGTTTCTGAAACTACCAAAACTTCTAATACTAATGCTGTTGTTGTGGTGTCAGGACCCACCCATACCTTCAGAAGACCATAATTCCTCAACAAGAAACTCTATAATAGATAAATTATGTATACTGCATTGAAAAAGATGAGAGAAAGAACTGTTTAAAAGGGATATATGATTAGATGTTGTTATGGCAAGGTAACATAGTGGAGTGGACTTGGTGGATGGATTGAATAACAATGAAAGATTTTTTTTCTTTTAGTTTTCAAAAAGAAAAGCTAACTGGGGGGAAGGGGTGGACAGGGAGAAAAGCGCAACAATGAATGAATGGAAATCCAAAGTCTCTGTAAACTTTCATTAAAATTAAAAAAAAAAAAGAAACCCAATAATAGTTTCCACTTTACAGAGCTATGATAAAACCAAGTATTGGTCATTTAATTCATCTTCAATATAGTTAACAAATATAAATATAAGCATTGTAACATATTTTTAACCATTCTTTTTAATGACACATGAATATGCCCCCATATATATGTACCATGATAATCTATTCTTAAAATTGGGGTGGGGGAATCAATTTCAAATGACATTGAGTGAATTATCAGTGAAATATTTACTATTTTAAATCAAGCTGGTGAGAAAGGATTAATTAGTGGCTTTAGATAAAGAAATACTAGACTTTGTGAAACTAGCTTCACGCTTTAAAGAGACCAAAGTAAATACAACTCGTCTCTCTCTCTCTCTCTTTCACACACACAGACACACACACACACACATTCTCTCACACACTCTCTCTCTCTCTCTCTCTCTCACACACACACACACACCTTCATACAGAGGATAATATTCTCAGCGGAATTCCTTCCTTTACATTGACAAGCAAAGATGCCCCAACAGTTAAGCTCTCAGTATATTTACAAACCAGCTGAATCTACTCAGGAAACCTTGGTCTCAATTCCCCACTGCCTTCAGTGGGATGAATGTCTGAGTCTCCCATCATTCCTAGTGAAGAAAAGGCCAATCCTGTACATGGTTTATAAAGCTGTATAAACATAGTTTATTAAGTCTTTGGGGGTGAAAGGTGCTGTATAAACGTAGATATTAAAGCAGTTCATCAAAAGCACCTTTTAAAAATCCTCCATCAAGCTGAATAAACAAAAATGCAAAAGAATATAGCACTGCTGGGATATCCATCAAAACCAGCCTCAGCTATTCCATTTTTGGTAGATTCTATTTGCACAGTGTTCAGTTCCTGAGCATTTCAAATGCTGATTGAAATATTATGCCACTCCCTGTCACCATCACTTTCAGGTTACTGGTTAAACCCCCTCGTAGGGGTCAACATAAACAAAGCCACTTATCTTTATTTCACGGGGTTGACAAGCAAGCCTTCTTAGAGAGCAGTGGATAAGGAACCCGTTTTCTCCCATAAACAGCCTCTCTGGATCTCAAACAGATGGCCTTCATAGTTAAATTTTAGAACTCAGAAAAGCAAGTTGGGATGTGTACTCCAGGTGCACTCGATCCTTTTGCAATATGTGTCAGTAAGCATGGCACTTACCTTGCGTCAGTTCAGGTCATGTGCTCCCTTGAAGAAGACATGCCTCTTAGCTTGGGGCTCATAAAATTTATATCCAGACAAGCTTACTGGGCAGGGGAGGGGCTCAGTGTGTGTGGAGGGTACTGGCAGTATCTGAAAGAGAACAAAGAGGTTCGTGGGATTCTCATGTTCAACAACATCACTGTAACTGCTCCATTATGGTGTTCGTCATTACCACAATGGTCATCACTATGTTGAAGGAGCCTGGTGACAACATGTGTTGTGTTAGGCTACTTAAAACGGTAATTCAAATCCGCCAATCACATTCCTCTGTGGAACTCAAGTCTTCCCAACATCAAGACAGACAGCTGTATCCCCAAGATCAGAAATTACAAGGAATGTGAATCTGACATGCAATCTTTGACTTGACACGAAAAATATCTCACATTCTCAGTATCATGGTTTCAACCCTCCAATACCATCTCTGCTAATGCTGGTAGCAGAGCGCCAGAGATCAGTTCTAGGTCACCAATAACAAATACAATGCAAGCACAAGTCTTAGAAAGTTGCCTGAAATGCACTGGGGATGAGAATGAATAAACTAGTAAAGGGGCAAGGTGTTCACAGCATTAAAATAGTGCAGATCTTGCTAGTGCTAGTCTATGTTCTGTTTCTTAACAGTCATGAAGAAGAAATATTTATCTGAAAGCATATACGTAATGAAAGAGGTGTAACTAATTTTAAGAAGTGAAGGACAAATATTTGTTAGAGATGAAAACTTTGTACATTATACCCAGAGCATTCTTAATTTGAAAAACACTTTTCATCAATGTTTGTGGTACATGTTTTTCATCATGTCCATGTAGAAATTGATTATATACTTCAAAGCTACTTGTTAGTCTATTTAAGAATACTTTGTGTTTTCCTGTTTCCTGACCGTCATCTCATTCACACACTTTTGAAACTAGTATCAGTTATCTTTGTCCTGTCGAATGCTAACTCTGATCACTCCATTTGCCAGCAGAGTTGGAATACATTTTTTTGTAATATGCTCTAATTTGAATTAGGAACACTTTCAAGAAATTATAACAAATATTTTTAAAAGACAAGTAGAAGTATAATCTTAAAATTACAAAAACAAATCTATTTGACGTGTGACTGAGTTCTTTAATTCAGCAGAATTCTCTATAGACTATCCCATGTAATACAGATGTTTATGAAAATGTTGTTCCTCAGTGCTGCATAGTATTCCACTGTGTTGATGTAACACAATTGTGAAATAGAAGGGTAACCAAGCAAGATATATATAAATGTGCAAGGGGCGGGGGCAAGAGGAAGAAGAAAAGAGGAGACGCAAAAAGGGGAAGGAAGAAAAGTGCTGGGATAGCAGAGGTTGGTGGGTGGAAGTGTGGGTGCTAAAGAATGGGAAAGGTTTGGTGAGGACTTGAAAAATGAGGTAATAATAGGCATAAGCTCATGGTGATTAATGATGTAAAATATACATATGTGAATGATTGCATAAAACATAAAGTACTTGTATGTAACACACTGTATATGCCAACCAATAAAAAATGGGAAAAAGCCCAATGTGAGTGTACTGATTGACCAAACACTAGCATGCCCACAGTCCCAAATTCAGTGCCAGAACATGGTACGTGGTTGCTCTTGACCCAGTGTTAGCAGTGAATACAATTTCCAGTCGGTTTTCTAGTCATTCTGAACCATTCACTTTGATGAGCACTATCCCTCTGCTCTAATAACCTTTCTTACAAAAGCGTAGCTACCTACAGTTCTGCAGTAGATCCTACAATGCTGTGCCCTGAAACAGTGTTATTAGGGGCGAGCGAGTCAGCTCTGACCCATAGCAACCCTTTGCACCATTCTCACAACCTCAACTGTCCTTGAGCTCACTGCTACGTCACTGTGTCAATGCATCTCATTGAGGGTCTTCCTCGCAGTCACCAACTTTGCAAACACATTCATTGTCCTTCTCCAGGGACTTGGTCCTTTTGACAACTCCCCCAAAGTCTGTGAGACAAAACCTACTTGAAATCAAATTCTGCATCAGTGCCGGGCTAAAGGGCCACGTTACAGGCAATGATCTGGACATTCATTCATTGCTTATGCTCCTGCTTCCTTCCTGAGCTGTCCTAGTCCAGGAGCTCCACTAGAAGCTGTTCATCACGCTGACCCTCCAGATATTTGATAAAATACACCTAGCTGATTCTCCAAGGAGCTCAATGGCTAAGGCAACCCAAGAGAGAGAGTGACCATTATCTGTTGTTGAACATTTGATACATTTACATTTCATTTGATTTGATTTGATTTGATACGTCTTTACATGTCTTGCAGGAAAAATTTTTCTAGATTATAATTATTGTAGAATCCAGATTATTAGGATCCAGAGAAGTCCAAGTTACCTATTCAGGCTATTATTATTCGCGATCCTTTTGAACCTTGAGTCTTAAGTGAAATGAGTGTCTAAAAGTCATCGTTGAGTCTCATAACTGTCTAGACAACTAGTGAAGAGTAGTGTATCATAGCTTTCAGGATTTTAGTAACACACAAGCCCCCAACTGAGGGATGGATGGGTGGTGGCCGGAAACAGCAGAGATTTCTTATTTATCTTTTTTTCTGAGGAGGAACAGCTTTCTACAGTGTCTGTCACACCCTCCCCCCATCTAGGGTACTAAATGATTCCCTGGATAATCACATCCAAACTAACATATTAAATTAACTCAGCATTAATCACCAGAAAAGGTCTTAAAGCAAATTACTGAAGAGAGCATCTAAATTAAGGGGCATGCGTGGGGAAATTATGATGGCCAGGGCAGATAAACAAAAGCAAGAATAACAGTGCTTTATTTTAAGTATTGTTCAGGAAATATGTATTTGTTTGAATTAAGGCAAAACCCAATTAGTCTACTATTGGGATTTTTTTTTTTCTGTCAACTTCTACTAGTCCTAGGGGAAATCATTACATTTGACATCATTAATAAAGTGGGTAGTTTTTCAATTAATATTCACTTACCCCTAAAGAACATTAACACAGGAACTCACCCATCAGTCAGTAAGCTTACAATAAGCACGGGTGTCCCAGAAAGGAGCAATCCAAGGGAGAGAATGATCATTATCTGTTGTTGAAGATTTGACACGTCTTTACATTTCTTGCAGGAAACTTTTTTTCTAGATTATAATTATTGTAGAATCCAGATTATTGGGATCCAAAGAAGTCCAGGTAACCTACTCAGGCTATTATTATTTGCAGTCCTGTTGAACCTTGAGTCTTAAGTAAACTGAGTGTTTAAAAGTCATCGTTGAGTCTCATAATTGTCTAGACAACTTAGTGAAGACCGCTTTGCCTTAAGCATTGAGCTCCTTGGAAGAATCAGTTAGGTGCCGTCAGTTCCAAGAAACAGAGGCCCCTAAAGTTGAACACAAGCTATATTTTAGGAGAGACCAATCACTATGGTGATTATTCCTCCAGAAAATGTCCTATGATATGCTTCCTGACCATGAATAGTCTGATCACTCTTGTTTGATGGCACTGAGCTCTAATTTGCATGCATGACAATGCCGGAAAGATGGGGTACAGAGTCTTTGGAGGTTTTCACATCTTTGGAGCATATTTGATCCCTAGTTAGTGGTGATGCCCTTGATCGCTAACTGAAAATTGTTCGGTGTGAACCTCCCAACATCTCCCTAGCTTTCTCCTGTGCAGGTTATGTTCTTGGAAAGGTCACTGAGGGTTTTTCTGTCACAGAGGGGCACTTTGAATCAGGATTGACAGAATGGCAGCAGGCTATTTTAGTTGACATATTAGCCCAATTCGCAAGAAATATTAAATAAACTACAATCAATTTCTACTCTTGACTTAATATAATTTTTGGTTTGACATTTCTTCCCTCTTCATCCCCTATCTATACTTAGCTTCACCATACCAATCAGCTGTAAAGTATTATTGATCATAATTAATGTTACAAAACAAAACATGCATCAATGTTTGAATGGGAAACCAATTGGGTCTGTAAATTTTCACCCAAACCACAATTTAAAAAAGAAGAAGAAAGAATAATTCAAACAAACAAAATAAAAAAAAATTTAAAAACACCCCAACTACTACAAAACCCAGCATGGATACTAGAAATCATCTTTCAGCTAGAAAATAGATTGACCTATAAAATAAACAGTGACACCCATAAGGATGATTACACTCCTTTAGAACCATCTACTATGTGCAACAGAATGGGCAACATCTGCTCATCAAAGTGAGAAAAGCAAGAAGGGGCCGGGAAATGGGAGGGACAGGCACACGGAAGGCAGAGTGGAAATGGGAGGGGGCTGGTGCATTATGTGTAGCCACTAAAGTCACAGGATAATCTGTGTGTGGTTTGTTGAATGGAAAAAAAATTTATGGTATAAACTTTCACCTAAAACATAATGAAGTGCTTTTTACATGTTTTGTTATTTTAGCGAGAGCTTATAGAACGTATGGGTTCTCACTCGTTCATTGACACGCATTTTCCCCCTCTCCCTAACCCTCTTCCAATTCACTTTGTAATACATGTCTGGTTCCCTGACTGTTAATTGTCATACATATTCTGTTTAGTCACCCATTCCTTTCCTTCTGGATGGTCCTTTCTTTCTCTTATGCCAGCATAGTGTTCATGATATCTCCATTTTTTTCCTGATCTCCTCTTCCTTGGGCCCCATCAAGTGTTTTTTAAAAAAACAACTCACCATTTATTACCGTCTTACTCAGGTGACCCTTGCAGTGATCCACAACAGGGAGGGCAAATCACACCTGCCTGGCAAACCACATGCTCCCTGAAACCCAGGCTGCCATCTGTTAGGAGCCCTCCAGTCAAGAACCAGTCAAGGTGAGAAAGGCAGGGGGAAATGGAAGGGGAGGAGAGGAAGGGGAAGGAGATGGAGATGGCACAGCAGAGAGGTGATGTCCTGTAAGGCCTCAACTATCTACAGTCAAGCTCTTTACAAACACTTGACCTACAAAGGAACCTCAGGGTGGAGTGGGTTAAACTCTGTCCTGAAAACAGAAAGATAGGTAGTTCAAATCCCGCAGGTTCTCCAGGGGAAAAAGAAGAGGTGGCCTGTTCAAAGGAAACCTTAGGGGCAATTCTACTCTAACCTGGAGAGTTGCCATGAGCCAGAGTTGAACGGAAGGCAGTGGTCCCAGTGGTGATGGTGACAGAAGCAGTGACCAGACCATTCAAACTCTCTACCCTCTCATCGGCTCTACCTCTCCCTACTCAATTCAGTTTAACTGTATCCATCATCTTGGGTTTTTTGCTCCTGTGTTCTAAACCTGCTTTTCAAATATTCCAATATTCTGTCCCCAGGCTCTTGTACTATGTTTTCTCTCTGCCTTTCCTCAGAACACAAAATGACAGTTGTCATCAAGTCATTTCTGACAGCTTAACGCTCCCTCCAGTGCTCAGAGTGGGTCGCCCTGGGGTGACTGTCAATGGCTCTGGGCAGGCCTTTCTTTTGAGACATTCTGGCTGCGTTCAAACAACCCACCTTCTGGTTAACGACTGGACACCTCACCTTTTGCACCACTGGGGCTCCTAGATATCAGTGTATAGATGTCCATCCCCACCTCTTTTCGGTCTTTGTTTAAATGTGTCTTCTCTTAAGTGAGGACTTCCTGAAAGATGCCTTTTCTATATAATCTTCACTCCAGGATTTTTATGTTTTGGCTTTATTTATTCGACAGTACCTTCCATTCTATAGTATATTGTATGTTTAGTCAAAGTAAATGTAGAACTCCCTCAATGAGATGAATTCATCCCAGGGCTGCAACAACGAGTTGAAACATAGCGATGAGAGTGAAGCTGGTGCAGGACCAGCCAGTGTTTCATTACTCAGGGTCACCATGAGTCAGAACTAACTCCAGGGCACCTAACAACAGCAACAGGTGATGATTTGTTCACTGCACACACAGAGCTAGAATGTAAGACCCTGGATGGTCTTCGTGTATGCTCAATGTATTGACAAGAAGTACACGGGCCAGCCCACGCGGCAGTTTGTTGTTCACGGCAAAGGCTCAAGAATGACTTGGGGAATGAAATAGTGTGTTGTGTATTCTGCTCATAAAAAAGACATGACCCCTATTGTCTTGTAGCTAAAGTCAGTAAATGAAAAGGCTCAGTCCCACAAGGATAAAAATTGTATAAAACCATTATTATAGAATGAGTATAAGGATCCAAGAGGGGTGAGAGGTTGGAAGCAGAGGGATGAGGATGTGCAAGAGGAGGGGGGATTAATCACTGGGTTGGTTGTACAATTTGCTGGGGGGTAAGGGAAATGGAAAGAATTTGCTCCTGAAAACAATGTATTAGAATTTTGTTAATAAACTAGTTGAAACATTTTGTAAATAAACTAGTAGAAAATTATCCAGTTTCCCATGATTTATAATATATTTTTTTGTATTTGTGTTGTTAATTGAAAGTCTAATTCCAGCAACCACCTACATTGAACTCTGGGAAAGAGGTGGGCATTTTCAGCAGTAATAGAAAATCTTTTAATGACTTTCTGCATTTACGTCACTTTGTCTGATCTCTTAACAACACAGCCATGCTTCAGAGGGGTTCTGGGTTCCATTCCAGACCACTTAAGTAAAATGATTGCTGTGACGTCTGTGAATCTTTTCTGTTTCCCAGTGCATATAAAATGAAAGTTTACACCGTCCTGTAATCTATTAAAGGAGCTCTTGTAGGTTGAGTGTTAGGTTATAGACCAAAAGCTCTGCAGCTGGAACCCAACAGCCTCTCCGTGGGAGAGAGATGAGGAAGTCCCTCCCACCAAGATTCTCAGTCTCGGAAGCCAATGCAGGCTCCCTGTGAGTCAGGATTGACTTGCAACAGCAATTTGCTTGATTTTGTGTTTTGAGTAGCACATTATTAAAATGATTTCAAAATATTATTATATGAAATATGCAATAACATTACATAAAGGTTTGAAGCAAGATGAGAATTGCCAAAATGTGACAAAGAAACACAAAGTGACCACATAATGTTGGGAAAAGGCTGCCAAAGGACCTGCACGATATGGGGTTAACACAAATATTCCATTTGTGAAGAACCTTAGTATCTGTGGAGTGCAATGAAGCAAAGCATGTCTATAAGCTGTCCTGTTCTGACCACGTCTCCCTTCTCTTACCCTCTTCTGTACATTCTCTTTTCCATCATAAAAACAAAAAATATATTAAAAGTTGAAAGAGACAATGGTGGCCTGGTATTCTGAGATTAGCAAGGTAGGAAATAGAATGAATTCATGAAAGAAGAGGGAATGAGAGACCAATATAAGAGTTCACTAAAAAGAACATCTTTCTTAAGAATCAGCATGCAATTGGTTCCTATGAGGCAGAGGACTTCCTGCTGAGAACTGGCCAACGTATGGTCTATTGTACGTAGGATTGATGTGAACTGGAACAGACTTCCTGGCATCTAAAACCAGCAACGACTATGAGGCAGAGGTAAAAGACATCCTAAATATTCCATCTCTCTGGATTTTTGCCCTATTCCATCACCTCTAATGCCCAATACTGCCTCTCCTCTCAGTACTCTTCTTCCTATCTTTGGGTTCCATGATTCATGGTAATGGATTACAGAGCTTCCAAACTGCATCGCCTTAGTGGGGAAATAACTAGCTATAACTAGTATGATACATTTGGAAGTAACAAGAACAACTCAAAATGCAAGATACAGTTTGCCAATCAGGATGACTTCTAATCAGGACTGATGCCAGCTCTTTCTTGGGTGCGACACCACAGTCAAGTCTGGCCTTGCTGGCCTATATGTCTTGGCTAAGAGTTACATTTTCCTTTTCTCTCTCCTCCAATCTATTTCTCCAAACCTCTGTTGGTTGGCTGCTTGTATAAGTAAGTCTTCAATTCAATTGTGTGGAGGTTTTATCATATTTCGATAGTATACTGATGAATCCTCACAAAAGTTTACAAAGTTCATTTGCATTGTAAACTGTCTAATTACTTTTCAAGACTGTGGCCTAACAGTCCGTCATGGCAGAACCTAGGGCCCGAAAGGCCTTAAGTAAAGACAGACTCATTGCATTGCCAATGGCCACAGTCAACATCCTATGTATAGGTACTGGGGTGGATTGGCAATACATGGATACAGGGCTTCCAAAGGATGTGGACACAGCCTTTATGGAACGTTTTGATTTTCACAATGATTTATTAAAAATTCTTACTTTCATTCACAGCCATAACCATTCATGGATATAAGTAAAAATCAATTCAAATGTGTTCCCACTTTCTTAGCAATTATCTAAGCTTACCTTCTATAGTGATGAATTGATTAAAACATCCTTGACCACAAACTTCAGAACAAGGAATAGCCAACCAGACTCAGACATCTGATAAGCCTCTGTCCCTCTGTTACCCCAATGACAAACTTCATTCTTTTCCTTTCCCATGAAATAGAATTCTCCTGGTCTTCTCTGGTCATATAGGACCCTCCTTCTCCTTTGAGATGATTCTAACTTAGTAATGTCAGAATTTGATTTGGGGGTTGTTGGGGTTTTTTTGGCTTGTTGGGTTTTTTAAAAAAATTATTTTTTATTTTAATTAAAATGTACAGAAAAATTATATTTTCATTCATTAATTGTTACAAATTTTACCCCTTCTTCCTCCCTTCCCCCTCCTCCAGTTCTTTTTTTTAAAAAAAGAAATATTCATTCATTGTTGCACAATTCCCTCCCCCACCCCAGTCCTGTTTGCAATGCACCTCGTATTCTGGGCTGTTGTCAGGATTTAAAACAGTCAATGGGGAGCTTTATAAATGTCTATTTTCAAAGCTATAGGACAGTTTTTAGGGCAAATGGATGGTACAGAACTCTGGGATTATTGAGACCAATGAGTTACACCTATGCCTAGAAGACACCGGGGTAGGAACGGTAATACAAGATGGAAGATCCCGGAGGGCACAATATGGAGGGGACCTTGGAGAGGAAGTGTGGCCTTCAGTAGAGCAAAGCTGGTTCAAGGACAGCAGACTGGGCTTCTCCTCAGTCTTAAAATATTTATTTATTTTTTTATTTGTTTGTTTTTCCAATTGGCACATCTTCGTTATGCAGATGACACAACTTGGTTTGCTGAATGAAAGTGAGAAGGACCTGAAGCACTTATTGCAGAAGATCAAGGACTGCAGCCTGCAGTATGCATTATATCTCAACATCAAGAAAACAAAGATTCTCACCACTGGACCAAGAGGCAAAATGATGATAGAGGGAGAAGAGACTGAAATTGTCAAAGATTTCATCTTACTTGGATTCACAATCAACACTATTATTAACAGCAACCAAGAAATCAAATGATGCATTTTACTGGGAAAGTCTGATGTCATGGAAGATCAATGATGTCAGCTTAAAGACTAAGGTACAAGTGATTCAAACCAAGGTTTTTTTCAATCACCTGTTATGCATCTGAGAGCTGGACAATGAATAAGGATGACAGAGAAGGGATTAATGTCATTGAGTTGTGGCTCTGGAGAAGAGTGCTGAATACCCGTGGACTGTCAAAAGAACAAACAGCTATGTCTTGGAGAAAGGGCAGCCAGAGTGCTGCTCCTTAGAGTCAAGGATGGTAAAGCTTCTTCTCATGTACTTTGAGCATGTTGTTAGGAAAGGATATTCCCCTGAACAGAACATCATGCTTAGAAAGGTGGAGAGTCACCTCAATGAGATAAACTACTGCAATGGGATCAAGTATGTCAGAGATGAAACGTATGGAGCAGGATAGGACACTATTGAAATCTGCTGTTCACAGAGTCACTATGACTCATACTCAACTTGATGACACTTAACAACAACAATAGACAAAACCCAACTATGTAACCGTAGTCAAGGCAGTTGTCTGGCAGAGTGTAGACAGATCCTTCTCTCAGGCCACAGAAGAGGGTAGAGGAGGTTGGGGGAAGAATGCAGATTGTTAAAGCATCATCAGTGGCTAATTGCATTCCCTGAATCAATTAAAAACATCTCACAGACAGTTTGCAGACCAATTAAACTCCATGGGGTCA
Organism: Elephantulus edwardii; assembly: GCF_000299155.1. Classification (NCBI taxonomy): domain Eukaryota; kingdom Metazoa; phylum Chordata; class Mammalia; order Macroscelidea; family Macroscelididae; genus Elephantulus; species Elephantulus edwardii. The sequence continues at coordinate 6,957,790 of NW_006399805.1, read as the reverse complement.
CAGGGAGAGAACTAGCATGTTCAAGAAACAGTGCACAGCTCTCAGTTCATATTGCAAAAGACACTTAATGCGTGGTCTCAGACTCTCACTCCAGGTAACCTCCTGAGAAGATACCTGTAATTTTTTGTTCAGGTTAAAAGTTAACCATGACGATGTTCATAAATTTGTCGGGCAGCATGACGAATGGGACATAGGGATCTTTATTAAACAAGCCTAATTCTTTGCATCTAAAACATAGATTCAGTGAGTTTCTGCCCAAGACGGACAGCTCTCTCTGTTCCTCAGATTCTCCCAACCTTGCTCTGTCCCCGCTCCCATTCCAGGTCACCATTCAGCATACTAATGCCAAGTCTGCTTTTCCCGAAGTGCCTGTTTCGTATGCTGTCATATATATTCTGCCAGTTGGACCTCAGCCAGTGGAATTAAATGAAATGGTTTGCTGTCAGACTGAATACTAATTATGTCTTCATGCCAAAGCGAGGTCTGCATAATGACATCATTTGCAAGTAGGCTGGAGGTTGAAGCTCAGAGGAGTTTGCTGTGTTATGTACGGATGTAAGCGAAGTTATTCTGTGCAGCTTCGCCGACCAGTTTACTGGGGTGTGCTTGTTTTAGAGATCTGGCTTTGGAAAATCAAAGGTCTGCTTAGGGTGAGACTGTGGTCTAACTAAACTCTTTATGGCTTAAATCACTCGTCCTCCTATTTCAAGGCCTCAAACTCAAGATCACGCAGTAAGGCAGACTTTTCAAACCCTGTATTGCTTTTAATGTATTGTTGAGGGCTGAGTTCCTCCTACCTACTTTCACATGCCTTTGTCTGTGCTTGTCATCAAGGAGGGGCAAGCTCTGGATGGTCTTCTATACAACAGGACCTAATGCTCTCTGGTCCACACCATCCTCACAATCATTGCCAGCATTGAGAATCCTGCTGTGGCCACGGAGACACTACACCCGGTTTTCTGGGGCAGGAGGGGCCTTCTGTGAGCCTTCTGGCAGAATGGAGAGATAATCAACATGAACCCACCAGCTGTTACACAGAAGACAGACCTGCAAACATTTCTGTGAAGGTGACAGGCTGGGAAACCCTAGAGTTACCACAGGTGGGACTCAGCTTGATGGCAGTGGGTGATGGCTTACGTGACATGGTAAAATAGTAATGAGGATAAAACTATCCAGAGACAGAGTAACGTGACAGGAGGCCCACAGAGAAGACAAATTCAGGTTACAAATATTGTCCATTCAATCCATAAGCACACAACAGCCCTTTTGAGTTTAAGGCATCTTGCTAGGCACATCATGCATAAAAGGACTAGCGTGGTGGTTTAGTGGTAGAATTCTCATCTTCTATGTGGGATGCCTTGGTCTCATTCCAATCCACCTCATATGCACCTCAAGTCCCTGCCACCTCCCGCCTAGCAATGATGGTTTATATATCATCTGAATTATCCAGTGCTTCTACCACAAAAATCTTACAAATGGATGGTTTTAATGAATAGAAATTTATTCCCTCACAGTTTAGGTGGCGTGTTGTTATGTACTATAGATTTGGAACAGAACCCATAGCTGACCCTCCGGCAGGTTTTCAGAAGGCCTGTTTTTCTCCTGTGGAACAGCTGGTAGATTTAAACCATGTGCCTTAGGTTGGCAGTGCAGCTCCTTACCACTAGGCTACCAGAGCTACCTATTTAGGTTCGAACTCCAAATTCAGAGGAAGGCTTTCTCTCCCTGTTGGTTTTTGAATAGGGTGCTTGCGTCTTTGAACATTCATGAGTCTACTTCTTCTTGGCATCAGTATTCTTCTGGGTGTATAAGATTCTTATCACAGAGACCCTGAATCTAAAGGATGTGGTCTACTCTGAGCTGTTCTTTCTTGGTGGTAGTCAGATCCCTCATTCCTGCAACTTACCTAGTGTTCTTCAGCAGCAAGGTGGGTTGTCTCCTTCTGTAAAGATTTACAGCCTCAGAAACCTGATGGAAGGATAAATGAACTCAATGGCAGTGAATTTGGTTTGAGCTTTACACCCACAAAAGCAACAGTTAGGAAATTAAATTATGCTTATGAAAATCATCCTCTTATTGTATTTCTGATATAAAATCGCCAGATGACTTAGATAACAGCCCTGTCCACTTTGCTAAGCAGAAAAAGCAAGATAGAAACACAGCCAAACAAGCAAATGCCAGCAAAGCTCAAGAAAGATGTGTTAGTTCTTTGACAGTCCATGTTATATTCAGTATTTTTTTCCAGTATAATTCAATGGAATGGATTCTACTTTGATGATTTTATGCATTGCCCAACTTTGACTTGCACGTAAAGTGATTGAAAATACCATGGCTTGGGTCAGGGAGCTGTGGTGGCTTAATGGTAAGGAGTTGCACTGGCAACCCAAAGATACAGGATTTTGGTCCACCACCTGCTCTGCAGGAAAAAGATGGACAATCTCCTCATGGACAATCTCCTCAGTGCAATGAACTGTCTCTGAAAGCCAGCTGAAAGTTCAGCTCTGGGTCAATGGAATACAACAACAACAACATGGCCGTGGGTCAGCTTCTTCTTAGCCCTCAAAGTGACACTCTTGCTCTTCAGCACGTTAAAGAAGATCATTGTTGATTTATCTGATGTAGTGGGTCAGTTGTTTACTTGTGTTTTATTAACTATGAAAAGGCATTTAACTGTGTGGGTCATAACAAATTATGGTTAACACTGAGTTCTCAATGGAAATTCCAGAACACTTAAATATGCTCATGTAAAACCTATACACAGATGAAGAAGCAGTTGTCCAATCAGACCAAAGGAACACTACATAGCATAAAAGCATGAAAATTATACATCAGGGTTGTATCCTTTCTCCGTGTTTCTGCAATCTGTATGCTGAGTAAATAATTCAAGAAATTGTACTATATAGAAAAGAATGTGACCTCAGGATTAGAAAATGACTCATCAACAATGTGTGTTATGAGCATGACATAACCTTGATCACAGAAAGCAAAAAAGACTTGAAGTACTTACTGTAACAAATCAAAGGCCACTTCTTTCACTATATCTAAGAGCCAAGAAAGCACAAATTCCCACCAATGGACCAATCGGCAGCATCATAACAGATAAAGAAAAGACTGAAGTTGTTAACAATTTTATCTTACCCATAGTAGCAGTAATCAAGAAATCAAGAGACATACTGCTTTCCATGTCTTCTGTTCATTTTGTAATTGGGTTATCAGTCTTTTTCTTGTGGAGGTCCAGGAGTATTCAGTAAACTTTCATTATGAGACTCTTGTCAGAGATGGTATTACCAAATGTTTGTTCCCAGTTGGTAGTTTATCTTTTCACCCTGTTGGAAAATTTTTTTATGTGCATGGAAAGAATTTTCACAGAGGAAGACATTTAAATGGCCAACAGACTCATAAAGAAATGCTCCAAATCACTAGCAATAAGAGAGATGCAAATCTAAACCATAATGAGATACCACTTCACTCCAGTAAGAGTGGCAACGTTTAACAGGACAGCAAGTAACAAATGTTGGAGAGGATGTGGCTAGATAAGAACTCTTTTGCACTGTTGGTGGATTGTAAAATAGTACAACCATTCTGGAAGGCAGCTTAGCAAAAGCTGAACATTGAAATTCCATATGACCCAGCTATTCCCCTGCTTGGAATATAAGAACTGAGGTACAAACCAAGACATATACAGGAATGTTCATAGCAGCATTATTCACCATTGCAAGAACACGGAAACAGCACAGATGTCCAACCATAAACAACTGGATTGAGAAATTATGGTATATTCATACAATGGAATACTACACAGTGCACAGGAGGAATGATTATTACCTAACTTGGGAGGCACTGGAAAACATTACGCTGAGTGAACTAACTCAGTCCCACAATGACAAATATTACATAAAACCATTAATGTTAAATGAGTATGAATATCCAAGAGAGGGGAGAGCAGAGGGATGAGGATGTGTGGGGCGCAGAGTTAATCATAGGGTTGTACAATATGATGGGGAGGATGAGGTAAATTGGAAGAATCTGGGCTGAAAAACAATGTATTCAAATTTTGTAACCAGTACAATTTTTTTTTTTAAAAAAAGAGATTGCATTGGGAAAATCTGTGAAAAACTTCTTCAAATTTCTGAAGAGCAAATATGGTCAGTTTAAAAACTAATGTGTACCTAATCCAAGCCATAGTATTTTTAATTGTTTCTTATACATCAGAAAGTTGGACAATGAATAAGGAAGGTCTAAGAAAAATTAATGCCTTTGAATTGTGATGTTGGTGAAGAGTACTGAATATACCATGGACTGTCAAAAGAACAGACAAATCTGTCTTAGAGAAAGGGCAACCAGAGTGATCTTAAGAGGAAGGACGGTAAAATGTCATCTCACTTACTTTGGGCATATTTTCAGAAGGAACCAGTTCTTGGAGAGAGACATCATGCTGTGAGAGATGGAGGATGGGCGAAAGAGAGGAGGGCCCTTGACTAAGATGCATTAACGTGGTAACTACCACAGTAGGTTAGAGCATGACGGAGGTTGTGAGGATGCAAGGTTCAACTATGTTGTTCCTAGGGTCACTTTGACTCATAGTCAACCCGCGGCCACCTAACAACCACAGTAAGCCCAGTGACTTCACACTCATGTGCCAGGGTTGTTGTAAAAGGCACACCCAGGTGGAAGGGTAAAGTCAATGAGGTAGAAAGTCAATGAGTTGTAGAGTTGGGAATGAGTTAACAATGCTCTAGACATACAAGCTAAACAGTTGTGGGAAGGCAACTGGGACTATCAACACAAATAAATGCAGGTTGAACAGTATACATTTCTACCCATTTGTATATGACTGGATCAATAGACTCAAGTAAGGGAGTTCGAGATGATGAGGACGGCACAAGACAGGACAGGCTTCAGATCTGTTGTTCATAGGCTTGCTGTGCGTCAGGCTTGACTCCAGGGCACCCAACGACATTGGTATGTGTCGTAACGGTCCATGAATTTTTGGAAGCATGAGCAGCATCCACTTCCTAAACAACATGCCTCTGGAAATTCTATGAGCTTTGACAAATGTTGATAGTTATAGAAAGGCTTTATGCCTTTTGTTCGTAGGGTCGCTATGAGTCATGCTTGACTCAAAGGCAATCAACAACAAAAACAACAACAAAGGAGGTAACATTCTGAAAAATCTCTTAAATGCAAACAAACACATTGAAGGAGTAAGTTGTTCATGGACAACTTCATGGCTAGAAGCTCATGAACGTAGATTGAAGGGATGTCAGTTTTAACTGGCATAACATATTTCACAAAGACAACGTTCTGCCTCCTACCATGGGGAGCAGTGACTGGAGTCTTAGAAGATTGTAAACAATCATCTAAGGTAGAAGCATTGGTCTCTTCCCATCCAGATCATGAAGAGTGAAGAAAATTAAAGACATAGCAATAGTTAATCCAAAGAACTAGCAAACCACTCCAATCACCTCAACCATAAGACAAGAATGATTAGATTATACCTATCTATCTATCGCTGCCCATCACTCTGAAAGTATCAGTCAAAGACCTTGGGTAGAATTGGAGAAAGTGAAACAAAACTCAATATCCTGAGGAAAGGCCAGGCTTACTGGTCTGACTGAGACTGGTGGAAGACACGGACTATGGCATTTAGTCGCCTTTGAAGGCTGAGACTTAACTCACCCCAATAGTTCTATTTACAGCCAACAATAAACAGCTCTATGAGGTGAATTGTGACAGCAGGGAAGTATACATTTCTTAGAACAGTTAACCATACAAAATTGAAAAGGCAATTTCCCAGGGATAAAATTCAGACGACAGGACAGGAGGAAAAAGAAGGATGAATGGGAAGAGCCAACACAGGGAGGGATGTGGGAACAATGAGGTTACATCAAAGGGATTGCAATCGATGTCATTAATCTAATCGTGTGTTAACTGGAACAAAAAACCAAATTGCTCTATAAACTTGCAGCTAAACTCGTAGCTGACCTCCAGCAGGTTTTCAGAGGCTGTAAGTCACACAGAAGGAGAACGCTCATCTTTCTCCTGTGGAGAAGTTGGATTCTAATCACTCCCCTTTAGATCCTCAAGGCAAGTTTCCGTCCGGGAGGGGACAAGAACTCCCTAATTACAATGAAAGGTTAAAACAAAAATGAGAATGAGTTAAAAGCTGGGCCAAATCTCCTACCTAAATGCAGAAAGTGCTTCTTCAGGAAGGTAATAAACAACCCCGGATTTTATTGTTCGCTGTTCCCAGGTTTGGTCAATGCCTCCCTGAGGCGGTCTGTTTGGCTGAGGGACAACCAGCTGTGATAAAGTTCTTTAAACTGAGCTAAAATAAAAGCTGACTGTTTAACATTTCTCCACCATCCTGAACTTTATATTCTCAGGAATAATCCAAGTAAAACCTCTTCTTTTTGTGGATCAGGCCTTTCAGTGAGTGCAGACCACTAGGACCTATCTGCGAATCTTTGGCACTAGGGTTAAGAACTTGGATTTACAAACTATCTCTTGGACAAATTACTTTACTGTTTCTTTACTTTACTATTCTGAGTCTGTTTCTTCAAATTTAAGAGGGGAAATTAATGTTGACCTTGCAAGGTTAGTAGAGCCCTAGTGCCACAGTGGAGACTATTATTAACCAAGAACTCAGTGTTAAACCCATTAGCTGCTCCATGGGACAAAGATATAGCAGTGTGTTTCTGTAAATATGTACAGCCTTGAAAACCTTATGTGATATTCTGTTCTGTCCTGTCAGGTTTCTAAGGGTCATAATTAGCATAAAGCTAAAGGATTTGGAGATTGGCTCTATTTTTAAGCTGGGTTAATGTGAAGATCATGTACGTTAAGGACAATAAGTAAGTATAGTACATGAAGCATGATAGATGTTGGAAAAATTTTCTCCCCACCTTCCTTCATCTTAAGATATTTGACATATTTCCTTAAGTGGCTTATATTCTTGCTAGTGTATCACAAACCATCAGGCCCATTGTTGCTGTTGTTATGTGCTTTCAAGTTGCCTGTGACTCATAGAGATCCTATGTACAACAGCGGTGAAGCCTGTCAAGTCCTGAGCCAGTCTCACTGAATCCAACATGCCTATTCCCATTGCCCCATTTACTAAATCAATCCGTCTCATCTAGGGTCTTCCTCTCGCTGCCCTTCAACCCTTCCAAGCACGATGTCCTTCTACAAGGATCGGTCCCTCCGGGCCTCATGCCCCAAAACTAAGCTTCAAAATCCTAGCCTCCAAGGAGAAATTTGGTTTCACCCTCTCCAAGACAGACTTTATTTGTTTTCTTGGTGGTCCATGGTATGTTCAAGACTTCTCCAGCACCACAATTTATAGCCATCAAGTCTTCTGTCCTCCTTAGTCATTGTCCAGCTCTGATGCATAGCAAGTAAGTGCAAAGACCATGAACTGGATCAGGCGCACCTTAGTCTCTAGACTGACGTCATTGCTTCTCAGTACTCTAGAGAGGTCCCTGAGAGCAGATTTACCTCATGAAATTCATCTTTTAATTCATGACTGCTGGTGTTAAGAGTGTTGATTGTGGAGTCAAGCAAGCTGTAACTGTTAATAACATTGATCTCTTCTCCATCTATCATGGTGCTGCCAGTTAGCCGAGCGGTGAGAATCTGTGTCTTCTTGACATTGAGATTCAATCCATATTGAAGACTACAGTCCTTGACCTTCTGCAGCAAGCACTTCAGGTCCTCCTCAGTTTCAGCAAGCAGAGTTGTGTCACTTGCATAACAGAGGTTGTCCTCCAATCCTGATGCCACATTTCTCCTCATAAAGCCCAGTCCAGCCTCCTGAATGATCTGTTCTGCATATAGATTGAAAAGGTATGGAGACAAGATGTATCCCTGACATACTCCCTTCCTAGTTTTGAATCAACCAGTGTTTCCCTCCTCTGTTCTGAGGACTACTTCCTGAGCCAAGTATAGGTTTTGAACAAGCAAAGGTCTTCTAGGATTCTCATTCTCCTCGAGGTTAACCACAATTTGGTGTGATCCACACAGTTAAATGCTTTTGCATAGTCAATTAAATACAGATAGACATTCCTCTGGTACTCTTTGCTTTCTGCCAAGATCTATATGACATTTTCAATAGTGCCTCTAGTATCACAACCTCTTCTAAACCCAGCTTCTATTTCTGGCAGTTCTCTGTCAATGTACTGTTGCAGTTGTTTTTGGATAATCTTCAGCAGGATTTTCCTTGTTTGAGTGATATTGTATGATAATTCCCACACTCTCCCAGGTCACCTGTATTTGGAATGGGAATAAATATTGATCTTTGAAATCTTCTATTAAGCTTCTTAAATTCTTTATTTCTACCCTTTACTTTGGCTTCTTGGCACTCCGGTGCAATATTCAGAGTCTCTTCTGACATCCATGTTGGTCTTTTCTTCTTCTTCTGTCTTTATGATGACCTTTTGCATTCTTGGTGGATAATATTCTTGATATCCTCCCACAGCTCATCTGGTCTTTTGTTCATTAGTGTTCAAGGTCTTAAACCTGTTCCTGAGTTGGTTTTTAAATTCAGGTGGGACAGACTCAAGGTAAAATTTTTATTCCTGTGGATTTGATTTGACCTTCTTTAGCTTTCATATGAACTTGCATGTGAGTGGTTGATGGTCTGTTCTGCAACCAACATATGGCCTAGTTTTCACTGCTGATACTGAATTTCTCCAGCATTTCCTTCCACAATTGTAATCCGTGTGATTCCTGTGCATACCATGAGGTGAAATCCGTGTGTATACCCTGTGTATATGTTTCTTATAAAAGGTATATTTTTATGAATAAATCCTTGATTGTACACAATTCTATAAATTCTATTCCCACGCTTATTTCTGTCACCAAGTCCACATTTTCTGACTACTGATCCTTCTTCCTGGCTCACAACTTTTACATTCCACTCACTCATTATTATTAATGCATCTTGGTTGCATGTTCAGTCAATTTCTGATTGCAAATTTGGTAGAAATCAACCCTTTCCTCCTCTTTGGATCTGGTTGTTGGTGCATAAATTTGAATGATAGTGGTATTAACAGAACTTCCTTGTATGCATATGGATGTTATCCTGTTACTCACAACATTGTATTTCAAGATGGATTTAGAAGCAGTCTTTATAGTTATGAAAGTGACCCCATTTTTTTTTCTCACCATTTCATCTCCAGCAGAATAGATCGTATGATTGTCCAATTCAAAATGTCCTATGCCAACCCACCTCATTTTGCACATCAGGCCCATTATAGTTCAAAACTCTGAAGGACACTACATCTTTTTAAAGGTGAGATGCAGACATGTATAGCAATTTTTTTCAGTGACATATGATTTAACATCTCTTTTTTAAAAAATAGGTTTGCTTACAAAGTTCATATACATTGAGTTTCATGCTATTCTTCATTCACACTGTGTTTCATAAAATCATTCTCA
>NW_006399805.1:6940805-6944607 GCF_000299155.1 Elephantulus edwardii | reverse complement strand
GGATTATTTGCGTCTTCTCTCTCTTTTCTTTTGTGAGTTTTGCTAGTGGAGTATCAATTTTGAAAAACAATTGAAATTATCAACAAAACTAGGAGTTGGTTCTTATAATTTCTATTCTTAAAATATCTTGGATAGAAAATTAACTTACCTACTAAAAAGAATTTCAAAAGCTCAATTTAATACCTTATAGTATGGAAATGAGATATTCTTTAAAAAGTAATAAAATAAATAATAATAAGTAATAATAAAACAATATATTGAAAAATATTTTATCACCACCGCAATGACAGATGAAGCAAATAAGTACATAGACCTATATAGAAAATCTCCATTGATAATCATTAATGAAGCTTAATAGAGGAGTGAATAATCTTATCTAAATAGTTATCAGTGACATAGTTTCCTGAAATAGTATATGCGTTGTTGATGTTGACTGCCATCAAATCGAGCATGACTCATAGAGACCCAATGAACAAAAAGCCTAAAGCCTTTCTATAACTTCAAACATTTATCAAAGTTCATAGAGTTTCCAGAGGCATTTTGTTTAGGAAGTGGATGTTACTCCTGCTTCCAAGAAATAGTATATAGCTCTTGGTAAAGTTATAAACAAAATAGAAAATAAAAATCTTGCTGCCTACATTTTTTATTTTGCATTTGTATCTCTGGGGAAGCCATTAGATGTATGTTGCATAAATATTTTAATCCTATAAGAGTACCCTTATTTAAGTCTTAAGTGATGTGGGACAGTTCTCAGCTGTATTAGGGTCTCTCCTGCACAGTGTGTTGGCAAGTCTAGTATTACTGCTCTGTGATGCTCAAGACTTTGAGATATTCTAAAAAATATCACATGAATCACCTGAAAACTCACCTGAGATGCACTACTTCAAGTCCTCTAACTGTGCTCCATCTTTATTTCAGTCATTTTTTTCTGGAACAACTATGGAATCCTTTTGAATATATATCTGAGAAGTTGTCAATTTTGAACCAGTGCTACTTTATTCAGAAATGTCCTCAATTTTACCTTCAGGATAAGCCATTTCTATTTGAGAGAAGTAATTCACTTTAATACTAAACTCAATATATTTCATTTATTTTTGCTAAATTCCATTCCCTTTGTTTCAGAACATCATTTCAATTTATCATTTTGAGTCTTTATTCTGACATAGATCATCTCTTCCTGGATTTCATCACTTACAAATTAGAGAAATGTTTCTTGTCTATTACTAAAAATAAGAAATCAAACGCAGAAGATGAAAGACCTTCGTGGAACTTCACTAGAAATTTCTTTCTGTGCTGACCTACCTCATTACCTATCACCCCTTTATGGTAAGTTTTCAACTTAAAAGGAGTGCTGGGGATGCAAGAGTTGGCATTGGTTGTGGTTCAAACCCACCAGTCGTTCCACAGAAGAAAGATGATGGTCTATTACTGTGAAGACCATCATGCTGGAAACCTGTGGAGCAGCTCTCTCGTGGGTCTTCCCTGTAGAGTCACTGGGACTGGGCTTGACTCAATGCCATCGACAGGTATTAGTGTAGCTTCTAAAAGTCTGAAATCTTAGTGTTCCAGCTGAGTAGAACTGCATGTTCCCTTAAATAGGTTCAGTCTTTGGTAAAGTAGGATTGTGACTTGGGAAATCGTTCAGACAATGAGCCTGACTGAAGCTACATTATTTTCCATGTTGGTCTCAGGCTCGCCTCAGGCATTGATGTCGATCCAATAAAGCAAAGGAAAAGAGGGAAGAGTCAGGTAGGTAACTTCATGTATTAAACCAGAAAGTAGTAGTCACCAATCTTGTTCATGTTACTCTTGCTGGGACTCTGTCACACGAGTACAAGTAGCTGCAAAGAAATTGGAGAATGTAATAGGAGGGCTGTCTAACCAGATGTAGGTTTTGGTAAACTAACCACAGTCTCTGTCAACACTACTTAGACTTGGGCTAGAGGAGTTTATGCTCCAAACTCCATGATTCTGCCCCCACACCCACCTTTCCTATCACTTTCTTTAAGGTAAAACAGACAAATGAAAATCTGGGCCCCTAGAGCATATCTGGAACTAGCCACAACCAGCATTGTCAAGGAGATGGTCCACCTAGAAACCTATGCCTCATCCCAAGTGGATTTTCATCACTGTAAACATCTACTTTGGGATTTCCTAAGCATCACCTTTAAGATGGAACCTTCTGGAGAAAGCAATGCCAGCTGGGTAGAGTGCCTGAGACTAGCTCAGACTCTGTGTGGATTCCAATCCTTGTTTCTCTTCTTAATGATGTTTGTCCCACTACTTAGCCTGTTGGAAAGACCAGCTGGCCAATGATGGCTAGGATTTATGTCCTCTATTGAGTCTTTTTCAGACTAAATGGCTAGGTCCTAGATCCAAAAGGGCAATTTGGTAAGTGAATTGCTTTCACTGGTTGTCATTTCTTTCATGGCAGCATGTGAAATTGGACCACCAGAATGGGGCTGACAGACCAATTTGTGGTGACTTACACCCAGGGCAGATGCAGGACAGCCTGGCTTACCAGAAGACCACAATTAGTCTTTGGGCACAAGCCTTGAATGTGGATGCATAGATGTGTTCTTATCCCTCTGTGCTAAAACATGGTAGGTCTCAATTTGACTCATTCAAGTATATCAAGGATATGAGTAACCATTCAATACACTTTGGAAACCAATCATAGTCATCGGGGAGGGCATCCTACAACTGTGATAGTTTCCACAGTCCCAGGGCATCCCTTACAGGTGGCTCAACTGATTTTCTCCACCTTTGACCTACAATGTCCTTCTGACTGAAATCCTCTCTTGCCTAAATTAAATCTAGTGAGGTCATGCTCATCTGAGTCTGGTTTAAGCTATCCTGAATGAAGGACTGTAGACATATACAATAAACAAATATATGTGTACACATTTGATAAATCTTATAACTCTCATGGCCATTTGAATTTTATAGGAAACAATCAAATTTTGTATCTAAACTATGCCCTACAACAAAAATATTCCTGTGGACTTTGCATAATTTAGAAACTATCCTAGACTCTGGAGTCTACCATATTTACCCACTCCAACTGCAGCAGTCTGTTCTAATTTCCCATTTTGTTAACTGATTTGATCTGTTTGTGACTATAAAATCAACGTACCATCTCTCTCAACCTTCCTGAATATTCTTCCAAGTCCCTGCTCATTCCCACTTTCTCAAGAGCAGGAGACTTCATCTCAAATCATCCTAAAATCACTGTTTCACATGTACCTCATAGTTATCTACTTGGCATCGTGTCTCTTATCACTTTTTAGGTTCTCTTCCCTAGCTACACTCTCTTGCTGTGATTAATATCTGGGAAACACACATAACTGCAAAATATTTGGTTCCAAGTTTCACCAAGACACTGGAAAATTTCAGAAGTTGCATATTCATGTTCACACCTGTCTCTGGTTACTTAATTCCAAATTGTAGGGCTCTACGGTTCCCTTTCTTTGTCCACACATCCCTACCCTCACTGAGCTTTAAGTTTCTTAGTAGATGGACCATGTTGGATTTGCCTTAATAGGTCTTGCACTTGGGAGGGAAGCCCAGTATATTAAAGTTATGAAGTGAATGTTTTAGTCTCATTTACTGTGGATGGTGAAGAGATTGAGATTGTTCACAGCTTCAGTTTGCTTGGCTCCACAGTCAATACTCTCAGCACCAGCAGCCAGGAAATTAGAAGATGTATTGCCATGGGAAAGTCTGATGTTAGAGACCTCTCAGTACTGAAGAGCAATGGTGTCTCTCTAGAGACTAAGGTGCCCCTGATACAGGCCATGGT
>NW_006399805.1:6928270-6940390 GCF_000299155.1 Elephantulus edwardii | reverse complement strand
GGCACATAACAACAACAACAACAACATCAATATAATCCTTCATTCAGCCTGCCACGTAATCCATTTAGATATTTCTATGTATAATGTTGTGAGCAAGGAAAAGAATGTAATAGGGGAGATCTTTAGTTAGATTTGCAAAAATAAAATCACTGTGTTTATATCTTTGTATTTGTTTTTATCTATTAAAAACATTAACTAGCATGTTCTAAAATGTTATTAACGGATACGTGGGATTTCTGCTATAGATTTATCATATTTACTCGTCTTTTCCCTGACTTTCATGTGTTAATTTTCTTTCTCCACTCTCTCTTTTATCCTTTGTTAGTCAGTACAATCTATCTTTGTAGAAATACTTTTACATACTAAAATCTTTGTTCACAGGATACAGTCTCAGCAAAGAAATTGCTAAGACCAGGGACACATTCTTGATCCGTTTTAGAATCATATTTATATTAGCAATATGTGATATGAAAAATTCTTTACCCTTTCCCTCACCAGCCTAAAATTGTTACCATTTTTATGAGTGTTAAGCAATCTGGTACTCATTATTTTCAACTTCTTTCCCAGATAATGACCATGTTTGAGCATTTTTCATGTACTTACTGTGCATTCCGATTTGCTTTTCCACAAATTGTATATTCTTCTCCTTTGCCCATCATTATTCTATTGTACTTTTTGTCACTTTATCAACTTAAAGAGCTCTTTGTATAATATTGCTGCTAAATCTTTGTCATCTTTCTGGGAAATATTTTTCATATTTTGCATCTCTATTGATTTTTTTCTTGTATCTTTTTCATATTTTTTTTACTTCTTATTCTAGTTTTGATAAAACTTTTCAAGCAAATTTGTTTTTCACTCAACAATTCATACCACACATTTTGCTTCATAATAGTGGTTGGAATGCTGTCCGTGTAACAACATTCTTCTGACTCACTCTTTGGGTCCCCTGTTTCCCTTCCTCCTTCTTTCCTGTTCCTTTTTGTCTTCTGAGTTTTGTTTTGGGGAAAATTAAGACCTTTTGGTCTCATACGGTTGATTTTGCAGAGAAAAGCATCCCTGCCTTGTATTAGTATTCACATTATATTATTGTTGTTGTTATCAGTCAGACTAGACTCATAACTGACCCTCTATGGGAAGTCAAGCTTTATACCAAATATTATATGAAAACCCTTGTTCAGGAATTGACGGAATTACAGATATATAAATTAGGATTTCTCTTGTGGCAGATCCTAGAAAATGAGCTGTTTGTTCCCTGCAAGACAGGAGACAGCAAGGGGCCCCCTACAGAGGGAGTGTTACTTCCTGAGCTAGAGTTCACCCTGAGGCATCAAGATTAATACTTAAGGGTAAACCAAATTCTTGCATTTGTGGACCCCTCCTTCCTGAGTCAAGCAGAAGGTTTTCAATAGAAAGAGCTTGGCTTCATTTGCATTGAATTCTCCTTGTGATTTACTTCCTGATAATTTTCAATGAAGACACAGAGAAGCTTGGCTTGGGGTCTTCAGTTGAGAACTGCTGGCCCCCTGTTTTATGCTCCCTGCTCTATTACATTCCTGGCTGTTTGTCTCTTTATTAATAATTATAAAATTATTCTATTCTTTGGGACCCTCGGTCTGCAACAACCCTCCAGTGGGATTTCAGAGGCTATAAATCAGAAGGGAGGCGATTGCCCAATTTACTACCATGGAGCAGATAGTGGATTCAAATCACTTGCCTTTGTGTTGCCAGTGCAACTCTGACCACTTGTTATGGTAGTTGTTATAGAGATCCTCTGAACAGCTCATCTGAACCCTGCCCTGTCCTGTACAATCTCCATCATCTCTGACAGAGTAGAGCCCATTGCTGAAGTCACTGTGCCAATGCAAACCTTAGAAGTCTTCCTCTCTTTCACCGTCTCTCCATCTTTCCAAGCGTGATGTCCCTTTTCATGGACTAGCCTCACTTAGCTACGCAGCCAAAGTATGAAAGATGAAGCTTCACCATCTCTTCTTCCAAGGATTCCTCCAGCTGCACCATTTCCAAGACATACCTGTTTTTTCTATTTGTAGTTCATGGGAGATTCAGTACTCTTCTCTAGCACCATAACCCAAAGGCATCAATTCTTCTTCTGTCATCCTTTTTCAATGTCTAACTCTCTGATACATAGCAGGTGACTGAGAAGGTCATGTCCTGAATCAGGCACACCTTAGTCTTCAACTGACATCATTGCTCGTCAGCATTTTGGTGACATTCCTGATAGCATACTTGCCCAGTGAAATACACCTCCTGATTTCCCGACTGCTGATACAAGGATGTTGATTGTTGACCCTAGCAGCTTGAAATTACTGTGGAAAGAATCACTAGAGAAGCACAATGTCTGCAGTCAAACCAACCAGGTGCTGATTGTGGCACAGACCTTACCACTATGTGACCAGAACTCTCCAGTCACTTTATAGACCTATCATTTGCTTGAAACATGCTTTAGGCTAGTGTTGTTCAGCCAGCTTGATATGGAAACCTCTCCAACATCCAAATGTCTAGTGCTCTAGAACCTCAAAAAGACAAAATACTAAAACAGAGCACAGCTACCATCCACAATACTCATCAGACGCTCTAGAAAGAGTTCTCTTCTGCAAGAAGTGAAGTACATATATCCTGTTCCTTCCTTCCAACACAGATCCTTTCAGGAAGCTCTTTTATTGAGCTCAGCAAAGTGTTTCATAAAGGCCTGGTAATATGGAACAGGCAGGAAGAGGTTGTTGACTAAATCAAAGTGTCTGTGTGTTGCAGAAAAGACACCCAAGTAATTTGCTGATTTTCTACTTTTTAAAAGGACAACATGCTTGGCAAGATGGAGAGACGGTGAAAGAGAGAAAGACCTACAATAAGTCAGGAAGTCCTGATTTTTAACCTCTGTCAGCTAAGGGAGACCCTTTGCTGATAGAGGTTAAAAATGAGAGGCAGGTGAAACATCTACCGACTTCTTTCCATCAATTGTTCACAGATGTTGTTTTATTTTCTTTCCAAGTCAGTTTTAATGATCTTGAATTTGCTGGCATAGCAGCAGGAGGAGTAGCAACAATTTTGTGGTTCTGAGTTTGCCCTGGTGCGACCCCTCCTTCCTTCACTGTAAGTGGTTGTTGAACTTGGGACTTTGAAGTCTCCTTCAAGCACCGTCACCCAGATGCCATTTGAATCCAGGGAAATTTGCTGCAAGTGAAAATTAATCATCATTTCCTTACTCTTCTAGTTTTTACTACAGAAGACTGAATGAAGGAAATGAGAAGTGAGTTCTCCGCTTTGAAGGTCACGTCGTCTCAGCCAGCTTTGAGGTACGTTTCTGAGCGGGCTGTTACAAAGCAGTACGGAGCTAAGAGCAATGCATCCACTCAGGAATTCACTCAGCACTTTGGGGATACCTAGTCTGCATCTCTAAGTAGAATGGGGAGTGGAACCTAACCTGATATCTGTCTTTGTGGAATTGACAATTGGTTAAACAAATAAAATGAATACATACATACACATCACATGCACATGTAATGACACGTGCAAGTATGCATGGACATGCATAAATACCAAAGTCCAGGTCTACATACACATGCCATGAGTTACGTACACATCACTATATGCGTGTTCACGTGGCAGACATACATACAGGTGTATTGTCGGTTATGCATATATCTTGCATTTACATGTACCTATGTATATATTCCTATTTGAGTTTTATTTTGACTTGAGGGCTATGAGGAGAAGACAGTTAAAACATGACCTTCCGACTTTGGCAAAGTAAATAATAAAGACAATTTCTTAATCTAATCATTTTGGTTACTGTCTGCCCCCTTAACTGTAGTGCCCCTGTGGCACCCAGCTGTACTTGAAGGCTGAAATACTTTGCTTGCTTTTTCTCTTTAAACTCTTCTAGTGAATGTGACCGTGGTGGCACAGTGCATAGCTTACTGCACTGATAACTAAAGTTCACCGGTTTGAATCCACCAGCCAGCCTGCAGGAGCAAGATGGGCTGTTGCCTCCTGTAAAGATTGACAGTCTCAGAAACGCAGGGAGTTGAACTACGTGCAGAAGCAACTTTTTTTTTCCTAGAAAAGTCAACTTTAATGAATATAGAGCGTAAGTAAGTAAATGTGTGTTCACAGGCACACTGAGTTATCTGTGCTGTCCAAATATTTATCATTTTCTTCTAAATGGAAGAATTACGATTATTTTCTATTTTTCATATTGCTGAAAGATTTTTCTTTCTTTTTAAAAATTATTATTATTATTATTAATTTCAGTGAACATCTACAGAGATTTTGGAATTCTATTCATTCATTGTTGCACTTTTCTCCCCGCCCACTCACCCCCACCCCCACCCCCACCCCCAGTTCGCTCCTCTCCTTGAAAAGCAAACGAAAACTCCTTCATTGGTGCAGAAGCAACTTGAGGGCTGTAGGGAGGGAGGGGTGGTGCTGCCTTTTCCGTGGGAGGGCGAAATCAACATCAAAGGACAGGGCATGTCCATAAGCAGCTCCAGTATGTATTCCTAAACAAGCGTCACTGCTGACACAAAGGCCACAGGCCTCTAGGGATTAGAACCCACCAATTCCTCAGAGGTAAAACCAGGAACCCTCTCCTCTTATAAAGGTTTTCAGCCTTGGAAATCCAGTGGAGTGTCACTATGAGTCCGAATAGTCTCTACAGTGGTGAGTTCAGGTTTATTACAAAATGTGTGTGTGTGTGTGTGTGTGTGCGCGCGCGCGCGCGCGCACGCGTGCCCGCACGCAGAATGTCAGAGCCCACTTCTATGGTGTTTATTTTTTTCCATTAGTATTTCTTATATATATATGATATATACATATACACACGTACACACATAAAGACAGAGAAAAAGAAAGAAAGAGATATCTAGTAGCCTAGTGGCAAGAAGTTGTGCTGCAATCCCAAAGGCATGCGGTTCAAATCCACCAGCAACTCTGTGGGAGACGGATGGGCAATCTCCTGTGTGATTAACGGCTTCTGAAAAACCACCAGAGGATCAGCTATGGATCGGTTCTGACTCAAAGGTACATAACAACAACAAAATACACACACACACACACACACACACACACATCGCAAGTGTTCCATATCTATGTATGTATGTATGTATCTATCTGTCTGTCTATCTATATATCTGTCTGTCTATCTATATCTCAAGTGTTCCCACCTGTGCCCTCCCTGGAAAGTAGGTCTTACTGCTTTTCCTTTACTTTCCTAATAAAGAAAAGACAATGCCTCTGTGATCCAGGGAGTCACATGCCTCTTAAAATTCTGACCTCCTAACAGTTGAGTTTTGTACATGTGGTCAGTTTGTCATGTAATTGTTCCTTTTTATTCTCCAAATATAAATTCAAAATCAATCATGGACACTTCAGCAGACCCTGCTGATGTTGGCTTTTCACTTTCCCAACATTGACATTCCCATTCACACCCTTCTCACATGTGTGAGATTGTGTGTGCCTATGTCGTATTGTAGTACATTTATACATTTTCCAACTTTGACCCTTTACTTCTTACATCTTTAATAAATGGAAAACGCCCTTGCAACCATTTGATTTGTGAGCTGTGCCACATTTTTACCTTTGTTTTGCACCAAGGAAAAACAGACTTTCATCTTACAAAACCTCCAGAGTTTCTCTCCTCTTTATTACATTCTCTCTTGGACCTTCTGGCCTTAGACGATACCTGTGTTTTCTCTAAAATTTTAAAGCTAAGTTGTTCAAAGCTATCAACTTGAACCCAAACAGTATTTACTTTTGAATTTAGAAAGGTCTGAATATATCTGCTGAATTGGAGAGGCAGACTGCCAGGAACCCATTTGTTCCAAAACAGAGCCAGGCAAACCACCCGGCAATAAAATGCTAGTTGTTGCAGGAGAGAAGCTATTTGGACTGTGGTGTGGTGTCTACTACATAGGCTATTACTTTTCTCATTTTGATAGTTTTGTCCTCATGAGAGAGGAAGCATTGTAGATAAACATTGGAGTTTGTTTTTCAAGAGTAATTTTCCTAATGGGTACATTGGGTGGAAAATATTAAATATTTGACTACTGGCCCAAAGATTGGAAGTTCAAACCCACAGCGAGGTGCTTTTGATGACTTTTTTGCTGAATTGCTTCCAAAAAGTCACAACCTCAAGACTTCACAGGCTTATACTCTGCACACGCTGCATCTCCATGTGTCAGAATCAACAGAAGAGCCAATAGCAACAAAAAGAGTATTTCCCTAAAATACTATAAAGGTAGCAAAATACAAGTTCACTTTAAGAGAAAAGAGAAAGAGCTAAAAAGAGCTTTCTTCCCATCATAGCACTAAACCCCTGACATCAGTAAAGCCAGCAGATCGCTAGGGTTGATGTGTCCCAGTGCAGAGACTCGTGGTATGACTGCTCGCCCAAGGCGGTGAACCCCTCATGGACAGAGCTGCCCTACCGCACGCCATCCTCATGCAGGCTCACTCCTACTGCTCCCACTTCTCATGACTCCCCTATCTCCCCTCCCAAGAGCCAAGGGGGAGACACCTTTTCCCCACAACAGTGGGCACAATAATCACATTCTGGTTGGCGGGTGCTAGAATTAAGAGAAGAGGATCACTACTGGTGGTGGGTAAGACCAACCCCAGCAGTTCCCCAGCCTTGGCTTTCCCCCTCCCCTGAACACCTGCCTACCCACTTTCACCATTGGTGGTGGGTGAGACCAACCCCAGCAGTTCCCCAGCCTTGGCTCCCTGCCCCATCCCACCCAGAACACCAGCTTACCCACTGTCACCACTGGCTCTGGCGCTGCATTGAAGGGTCACGTCTGATGTCACCCTCCCTGACAGTGCCAATGAGCATGTTTCACACAATGGCACCCCTCTAGTGAAGCCACTGCTGGATGGTGTGTTGATGGTGTGAAAGTTGAAGCATGATGGATGGATGAATGAAGCATCACCTTAAAATGAAAATAACAGAATTGGCTTTGTTCAACTCAAATAACAAGGTTTCAATTGTCAAACCAAATAATAGGTCAGGTTGACCATAAACCACACATTGTAAATTTTGGGGGTTTAATTATAGAAAAAAATGTAAACATTGTAAAAAGAGCCCTGGTGACACAGTGGTTAAGTACTTAGCTGCTAGCCAAAAGATAGGCCATTAGGACCCATCACTGACCCTGAAGGAGAAGGTACCCAGTGATTGGCTCACACAAAGGGTATGGCCTCAGATACCCTATGGGGAAGTACTACTCTGCCCTGTAAGTTTACCTTAAGACAGAATCAACTCTACAGCACACACACACAAAACAATCAACCAAATACAGGTATGTATATATGAACATGCTACATTCCCTGAATCACACTCATGAAGAAGAAATGTAAACTCTGTTTCAACAGAGCTGTTCTCTCTCCCCCCCACTCCTCTCCCCTTCTCCCCCTCCCCTCCCCTTCTTTCCCTCCCCCTCTGCCTCTCCCTCTTCCCTTCTCTCTCCCTCCCTCCCACTCTTCCCCTCTCTCCCTTTCTTCCTCTCCTTCTCCTCTCCCTCTCTGCCTCTCTCCCTCACTTCTCCCTCTCTCCCCCTCTCTCCCTCACTTCTCTCTCTCTCCCTCACTTCTCCCTCTCTCCCCCTCTCTCCCTCACTTCTCCCTTTCCCCCTCTTTCTCTCTCACACATACACATTACAACAACATCGGCTACTCAAACACCTCAGCATGCCTGCAGAGGATTTTGTAGGAAGGCGCTGTTCCAGAGGGTTTTAAAGACTATAATCTTTGGAAATAGAGGTTTCAATATATCTTCTAGGTATCCTTTATGTAGGTTCATCATAACTACCATTTGAAACTCTCAACTGATTGGGTACTCATATCATATCATATCATATCATATCATATCATATCATATCATATCATAGGAATTGCTATATTAAGAAATGTCTCATTAAGGAAATTCTTTTCTTTTATCCATTCTTTTCAAGGGAAGGACTGCAGCTTAATTACCAAGCCAGAGGATCATAGCCGAGCTGACACACAACTTTATCACACAGGCTGCTTATCAAAAGGTTGGCAGCTGGCACTCATCCTGAGGGAACTTGGAAGAGAAGTTTGAAAAGTAGCTTCTAAAAGGTCACAAGCTTGGAAACCTTATGGTGCATAGCTGAACTCTGACATCACGGGCCACCGCAAGTAGGGGATGACTCGATAACAAAAATGAGGTACTCTCTTCCGGTAAAGAATCACGACCTCAGAAAGCCTAGTGGAAATTCCACTCTGTCCTTCTGACTTGCTATGAAGCACAATCACCTCGGCGGCAGGAGGTTTAAGCATGAATGGGGCACTGTTTTGTATGTGAGGTCTACTTCAACACAAAGCTATACTTCATCAAGAGATTGAGCTTCTTCTTTTTTTAAATTTCTGGGTAGGAAATAAAGGTGAGGCGCAGGTAAGAGTCCTATAGGCAGCTTCCGTGATGTTTGACAATTATCAGTGATGAAGTCACGAGGTGGTTCATGTATGCCTTTTCATTTTATAATTACACTTCAAAACGTATACGTCTGTGATATATTTTTAAAGCGTATTGAATATTACAGGATTAATTTTATTTTAAAGACTTTCAGCATTGTCCAATAGCCTTTAATAGTTCTTGAAAGTTAGAGACGTCCATTTATTCTTTATTTGAATAGTTAGAGTACTGCTTTCATTTCACTACGATGATACTGCAATGAGTACATGTGCAAATTTATTTGTGAGCATACATCTCATGGCTTCCTTAAAATATATTCCCAAAGTGGAATTTAGGGATTAAAATGCATGGACCAAAAACATAAATACTCTTAGTACATGAAATCAGATTGTCCTCTCAAAGCATTTTATACTCTACTGTATTCAGTTAGTTTTAGTTTCTCTTTCTTCTATCAAATACAGGGAGGAACATATGCACATTTATTATTATGTTCACATATTAATATTTATTACTAATTCCTGTTGTATTTAATTGAAACTTTGCAAATATGTTAAATGTTGTCTCATTGTATTTTGGGTTTCTTTGAGTAATGGCAATGTAGCATGCTTTCCTTATGTTCATTTGATTTTTCCTATTATGACTCTATCCCATGACCTTTGTTATTTTTATATATTTTTCTTATTGATTTGAAAGATCACTGAACACTTGGAATTCTGTTTTTGAAAGGCAATGACCCAAATTTGATTAAGCCCAGTTCTTTATTTCTTTGATATTTCAACCATATATGTTGCTTGACCACATTTACTGAGTTTTCCACCACTTACACATCATTAAGCATCTTCTGTGGATACTGATGGACAGACTCATTTTTTTCATGATTTCTTTTCCTTTCTTTAAATAAAAATCTCAGCTTCAATGCCATCAAAGTTAAAGGTGTTCCCACAGAGTTCTGAATGCCATGACATCTTTTGATTTCTTAAAACTGTCTCTGGAAAACATGCCTCAAAGTAGAAAAGGGATGCACAGATCAGGGGGAGAGGCTAGAACTGAAATAAGCCCATGTGTCAACGGTCAATTGATTTCTCACAGAGGTGCTGAGACTATTCCCTGAGGAAACAAGAGCCTTCGAGAAATGATGCCAGAACAAGGGATGGATCCAGGCTGAAAGAATCATTTAGATTCTTACCTCACACGATATTAAGAAATATATTCAAAACATCAAAAATCTAAAAGTAAGCGTTAAAACTGTAAATCTCTTAGAAGAAAACATAGGCATGAAATTTTTGTTACCTCCTCTTTGAGAATGGATTCTTAGCTAGAACTTCAAGAGTACAAGCAACAAAAGGCAAAAAGAGTGGATTATATTTGGGGGTAGGGGTGGGGTTTGGGGAGGTGTGTGTGTCGGGGGGATTGTGTACCAATGAGGGAGTTTTTCTTTTGCTTTTCAAGGAGAGGAGCAAATGGGGGGGGGAGGGGTTTGTGCGGGGAGAAGGGTGCAACAATGAATTAATGGATTCCAAAATCTCTGTAGATGTTCATTGAAATGAAAAGTAAACAAACTAAATTAATTTTTTAAAAAAGGCAAAAAGAGATAAACTGGATTTCAACCAGATTAAAAACTTTCAAGTTCCTGTACAGCTTCAATTTTTGCTTTTTTGTTTAACTTTTTTGAGGTTTGAGTGGAGGAGGATAGAAGGAGAATTAATGCCTTTGAGCTGTGGTGGTGGAAAAGAGTATTGAATATACCATGAATTGGAGGAGAACAGATTCATCCTAGAGAGGGTTAAACCAGACTGCTCCTTGGAGGCAAGGATTCTGAGGCTTTGTCTAACATAGTTTGGACATGTTGCAAGGAGGGACTGGTCCTTGGAGAGGGACATCATGTTTGGGAGAGTGAAAGGACAGTGCAGGAGGGAAAGACCATCTATGAAGTGGATTGATTCAGTGACTGGGGTAATCGGGGTAGGTGTGTTGGAGACAGTGAGATTGGCACAGGACAGAGTTAAGGCTGTTATAAATAGGGTCACTATGAGTTGCAAGCAACTCGATGGCACATAACAACAATAACAATGTATAGGTTTTTATTCTATTGGTTAATATATGACAGCATTTCTTTTTTCCCCAACAACATTAGTTGCAATTTCCAAGACCTAACAGTACTTGTCCCTTTTCTTCCTTGGGTTCCTTGACTTGATTGGCCCTCCTTTCCCACCATTCCTTGCCTTCTGAGCTTTGTTTTGGGGCAAATGTTGCACTCTTGTTCTCTTCTTGGCTGATTGTACAGAGGACCCCTTTCCTTAGGAGGGTTATTATTCACTTTATTGTTGTTGATGTTGTTGTTGTGTGTCATCGATTTGGAACTGACTCATAGCTGACCATCCAGTGAGTTTTCAAAGGACGTAGATTCACAGGAGGAGATTGCCCATCCTTCTCCAGTAGAACTGCTGGTAGATTTGAATCTTGTGCCTTTGGGATTGCATCACAGACTGTTTGACTTAATCATGATCCCTGAGAATGAGTTCATTTCCAAGTTAGTAGAGTGTATGCTTCTCAGGGGTTTCATGAGCCTCTATTAGGTCAGTAAGTTTGTTGTAGTTTTATTATTAATATTGTCATTGGGAATTTTGTTCTAAGTGGTTCTCTTTCTTCCCAGGATCTTCTATTGTGAATCTAATCGTAGTGGTTTGTTATGCTACCTGGATTGTCACTGCTTTTGTTATGTGCTGTCAATTTGACTATAACTCAATTCAGCTACAGCTTATAGCAACCCTGTGACCAATGGCTGTACACATTGCCCTACACTGAGCCAATCTCACTTTTGAGATACACTGACACCATTGCTACAGACACAGTGTTATTTCATCACATCCATTGTCTTCCCCTCCTCTGATGACCCTCCACTCCTCCACGAACATTTCTGGCAACATTCTTGAAGTATGTGAGACTAAGTTTAAAAATTCTTGGCTCCAAGGAGGCCCTTGATTTCACCTTCTTCAGGAGAGACCTGTTTGCTCTGTTGACAGTATGTTCAATACTTGCCTACAGCAACGCAACATAAAGGCATTGATCGAGTCTCCTTCTGTCATCCTAAATCATTGTCCAACTCTCAGTTGCTTAGCAAGTAATTGAGAATACTATGGTCTGGAGCAGATACATTTAAGACTCTAGACTGACATTGTTCTTCAGCACTCTGGAGAAGAGTTTGACAGTAGATTTTCCCAATGCAATGCATCTTTTGATTTCCTGACTGTTGGTGCCAAGGTGTTAACTGGGGATCCAAGTAACATGAACTTGTCAACAACCTCAATCTTTCATGATGCTGGCTATGAGTCCAATGGTGATGATTAATGTCCTCATTGAAGATTTCAATCTTTGATCTTCTGTAGTAAAAGCTTTGAGTCTTCTTGCATTTCAGCGAGCAAGGTTGTGTCATCTGCATAACACATGCTGTTGATGAGTCTTCCTCCAATCCTGATGTCACATTATTCTCATGAAGTCCAACCTCTCAAATTATCAGGCCAGAATATACGTTTAAAAAGTTATGGTGGACATTATGCTGAGTGAGTTCTTTCAGTCGCAAAGGGACAAATGCTATATGGTGCCACTGTTGTAGAATGAGCTGGCATCGGGGTGGGGGTAAGTCTGAGAAAAACTGGATGAAATATGTTTAC
>NW_006399805.1:6920585-6927909 GCF_000299155.1 Elephantulus edwardii | reverse complement strand
GACACTCCCATCCCAATTATCCCAGTCACTGAATCAATCCACCTCATAGAGGGCCTTCCTCTCCTGCGCTGTCCCTCCACCCTCCCAAGCATGAAAAATAGATAAATTAAAATATTAAAAATAATTCTCTATCTCAAAAAAAAAGTTATGGTATGGAGAAAGAATATATCCCTGACATGCTTCTTTTTACATTTTGAACCATGCAGTTATTCTCTTGATCCATTTGGACAACAATTTCTTGGACTAGGTGTAAGATTTGCATGAGCACAATTAAATGTTCTGGGATTCCCATTTTTCTCAAGAGTCCTAAACTCTTGAGCCCATGACTCATTTCTTCACAGTGTTTGGCTATGGCGAAGGACTTTTCATAATGTTGCCGCTATGTACTCTTCTTTGTACATAAATATATTTGCAGTAGACAAAAATAAATATGTAGAAGTATCCTCTTGCAAACCTTCTATATGCATGGGTATAATTTTGTTAGCCTTCCCAAACTTGTTTCATATATACCTATGTATCTACCTGTGAATTACAGAATTTCAATTTTAACTATGTGGGTAGAGCCCAATTCTCCATCCACAATCTCAAGCTCCCTCTGATCCTTAAACCCTTCTAGTCACCTTCAGAACGTATCTACCAAATTGTTCTCTTCCACCTGAGCAGTGACCGAATGCTTCTTCAACACTTGAGCTGTTTGTGTTGGTGGGAGGTAGCTGTTGGGGTTTTGTCCATAGTCATTCTGTAACATTTCATCTCTGTTCTGGAATGTTATGATATCTTTCAATTTCCTTCTGTTATTTTCATCCTTGAAATTGCTACCCACATTATCATTAATTATTGTCCAGAAACTCACTTTTCAGGTCACTAACATAAAACTTGAATATGACAATTCTGTACTTACTATGTACCAAATATTAACTAGATAATTGACTTGCAATATTGACTTCCTCTCTAAGTAAACCTCTGATGGAGATAGTATTAACAGAGAAATTAATGAAACTTGTCCCAAATTGTGGCATTTGGAGCGCTAAAGGTGAGAGGTGACATTTAAGCCTAAGCCCGAGTCCAAAGACCAACGCTTTAACAGCAAATTTACATTAAAAAAATGAAGTGAAAATCTCATTGACTTCCCACTGAAATCTAAATTCCTAAGGTGAACATTTTAGTCTATCCATAAGATGAATTCACTTATCTATGACAAATTGCTTCTCTTAGCAATCTTTGTTCTTTCCGCAAAAAGAGTTTGTGTAAAGAAAATAAACACATAATATTTCTTTGGTTTATTAGTTTCTACACTGGTGACACTTTCACACTATCTACATCTCATACTAATGCACCTGCTGAACTAAAATAAGAAACAATACATCAACAAGTCTGGATTTTGGTGAATCTTTGACTTTCCGCTTTCCTTTCTATCCAGAAGTTATACTTTCATGACTCTACTTCTTAGGTCCGTTCTTTTATTTCAGCATCTCTTCCCTTTGTTTTAGCTTCTCGATGCCCTAGTATAGTGTTAGGGTCTCTTCTGACATCCATTTTGGTCTTTTCATTTTCCTCTGTCTTTATAATGACGTTTTTTTCTTCACAGATGATATCTTTGATGTTATCCCCTAACTCATCAGGTCTTCAATCATTAGTTTCAATGCTTCCAATCCAATCTTGAGGAGAATTTTAAATTCAGGTAAGACAGGCCCAAATTCATACTTTGGTTCTTGAAGGATTGTTTTACTTTTCTTCAACTTCAGTTTGAACTTGCAATTGATTGTCTGTCCCACAGGAAGCACCTAGCCTAGTTTTGACCCCAACCTACTAGTAAAGGTTTAATAAATTAGTTGACTCCCAGCTCATGAATACTTCATACTCTTTTCCTTATGTTTTAACCTGAACAGAAAAAGAGTGTAGCATAGTAATTAAGAGCTCAGATAAATATATTTAAATCTCAGATCTGAGATTCACTTCACCCTCCGCAACCTCACCTTGCTTTCTCTACCCATAAAGCAGGGCTAATAAAAGTACCTACAGACCTTAGAGACTTTGTGAGAATTGTTTTAATCGATTCGTATATTGAGCTAGAAGAATATCTGTGACGTTGTATGCACTCAGTAAATGTTGGCTACCAGTTACATATATTTGAAACAAAAGTTAGTTTTTAAAAGAGGTCTCCCGTGGTTTCCAATGAATGGGCATATATACGCTTTGTGTAGGACTTCCTGGAAGGTGAAAAATAATAATATTTAATTAAGGAGTGACTTTTCTGGTCAGTATAAAGGACAGAGCAGTTTTAAATCTGGCAAGAAGCAGAGCCTGGAAGCTTTTCATATTCAATCATTTTCTTTTACATGAATGAGTCAAGTGTTCCATTAGCTCTGGAGAGAAGAGTATAATAGAATCAGGTCTGTAATAGGGACATTAAGCTCCTTGCATTATAGGAAATTATTGAAAAAGGCTGCCAGACTGCTCCACTTGCCATAATACAGCTATGGATATTCGACAGTCACATCAAGCCTGATAAAAACTTTCTCTTCAAATAGCCAGAAATCCAAGTGCAGCCTAGAATGTCAATGTCAGTCTTGGGCAAGAATCGAACGAAAGGAAATAGGCACAGCCCCATATTTTTAAGCAGGTACATATTAGAGGCATTATTCTCAGAGGTTTTAATTAAGATGGAATGCCATTTCCATTGCATTATGCTTTGACTTTCCATTGCAACTCAGATTTGAATACTTCCATTTCAATACGTCAGAATTGAAATAGAAACCAGCATTCACAGTTTTGTAAAATAGAGACATCTTTTCCTTTTGGTATGCTGACATTCAAGAAGAAAAGCCGTATTACTGGTAGTTAAAGAAAATCTAACTTCATCTTTGTTTGTGTTCTCTTGCCTACGAGTTAAGTTCTTTTCCTTCCTACAACATTCCTTCGGTTGGAGGCTCAAGTCCACTCACAGGCACCTTAAAAGAAAGGGCTGGCCACCTACCTCTGGTGAAACCAGTGCCTGAGAACCCTCTGAAGCACACTCTGCTCTGACACACTCAGGTCACCAGGAGTTAGCATCGACACAGTGCAACTCATTAAAGAAGCCAATGCCTTCCTAATTACCACCATATTTCCTCTCTTCCCTCATTCCATCAACCATCCTTCTTTTCTTCTTTCCTTCCTTCTTTCCTTCCTAACTGCTCTTTGAATGGAAGTCTTCAGCAAATTACTCTCGCATTCAGCCATTTATTCACATTTTGTTTCACGACAGTCATTACCACTTCAGCGTTACAGCACTCTCCCCAGCCCCTCCCTGGCTTTCCCATTTCCTCTTGTCCTCCTTTCCTGCATCTTCTCTTGCACGCTGTTTTCTCATTTGAGAGGGAAAATGTTAGGTCCAATTTCACCCACCAGGGAAATCCCAAGGACCACACTGACCTCCTCCAGCCCCTTCTTACTAGTGATGCTCCACTTCCCTCTTATGCTATAAAGAAGAAAGTAAACACCACATCCTCTAGTTAAGCTTATTCAGACAATACTGTCAAAACTTCCAGAAAGTGATCAAAGGCAATAAGCGTAGATTAGAGTGATTTCCATGATCAAATTGATAAGAACATGAGAGTCATTCTTTTTTAAAAAATTTTTGTTGTTATATTTTTTAATTTTTATTTTTATTACTCTTTATGTAATTACTTTTTATCTGACTGGTACAGGAGGAGATTGTCCCTCCTTCTTCAGCAGAGCATCTGGTGGATTTGAACCGCATACCTCTGGGATTGCAGTGCAGCTTCTTGCCTCTAGGCCAGCAGAGCTCCCTGAGAGTCATTCTTAAGGTACACAGGCATCCTTTATAGCGAAATACACATTGGTGAGGATGGCCCAGAGCTGTTCTTTCCAAATCAAAGCCCGTGTGGTCACAGCACAGTTGCAGGAAATGCTTAGGCTAACTCTCATGGACAGCCAGGTGGGCACCCCAGGCCAGTTCAACTGGACTGCAAGCCTGCATCTCACACATGACTCAACTGCCACCAGTGACCCCATTCATGTAGCATCTGTCTGTCCTCTGCTCCATATTTAAGTCAGTTAGTCCTTCTCCCCGTAGCCACAGAGCTCTTTATCAGCCCAAACAGCCCATTAGTCACCAGGACACAGCAAAATAGAACATTCAAAAGACAAAGTAGAATTATGTAAACCCAACACTCATTTCTTGCGGGTGGTTTAAGTCCAGCAGAATTCCTATTTAACCTTCCATTGCATACAGCAGTCAAACAAGGCTTTTGATAATAACGTCCTGTGTCTCTTTATTGTATCTTTTCAATGAGGATGATCGAGTGCCTTCCCAGAGCAGTGCTTTGCTAAACGTTATCAGATCTTCTGAAGTCAAAAGAGGGAACAATTTCAAAAACTCAATTAAAGAGAGAGAGTGGTGCTGAGAGGTAGGATTGAATGGAGATAAGGGGGGAGAAAAACGTTATCGCCACATTTTTCTGGAGGCATATCTTGTGTTTGCAAGAACACTAAAGTGCAATTTTTTAGTATTAATACAGGCTGAAATACACATCTCTCTCTTCTATTTCCCACTGCCCACCCCCAAAATACCCGACTATGGGAAAGAAATTTCCTCCTTACTCAGAAATAAATAAATCTAATTTGAGACACTGACTTGAGAAGTTAGAGAAAAGAACGAGCAATTATAAGAGCCTTGAACCCCCCACTCCAGTCCCCAGAACTCAGACTGTGTGATGTTTTATACAGAGCCAAAGAGACACTCATTATTAAGTGATGAAACACACACGAAATGGAATGAAAAAGGAAAGCAATCTACATGTACTTTTAAACATTTTTTAAGTGCATTATTACTCAGTTTTAAGAGAGGGAAGGAAAAGGCAGGATGATTCCAGAGAAAACAGAGAGCAGCACAGGATGTAACACATTTAAACACATGAAATTACAGCTACAAGGAGTGATGCCTCTGAGAAAAGAGATGACTAGGTGGCCTAGTGGTGAGAAGCTGCCCTACAATTCCAAAGGTAGGTGGTTTGGTATCTCCAGCTGCTCTGCCGAAAGATGGCCAATCATCTCCTGCATGATTTACTGCCTCCGAAAACCCACTGAGGTGTCAGCTTTGGTTGATTCCAATTTGATGGCACACAACAACAACTACTTCATTAAACAAAGGTCAGACCCATCAAATCGGGAAGCAATAAGAGAACCTCCGCGCAGGATTGTTGCTGTTGTTATGTGCCATCGAGTCGCTTGCGACTCATAGTGACCCTATGTACAAGAGCTCTATATGCTCTTCTATCCTGGGCCAACCTAGCCATCTCAAACACACTTATTCCCACCTCTCCAGTCACAGAATCGATCCATCTCATCAAAGGTCTTCCTCTCCTTCGCCGCCCCTCCACTCTGCCAAACATGATGTCCCTCTCCAAGGACCAATCCCTCCTTGCAACAAGCCCAAAATATGTCAGACGAAGCTTCAGAATCCTTGGGAACATTCTGGCTTCACCTCTCCAGGACAAACCTGTTTGTTCTCCTAGCAGTCCATGGTATATTCAACACTCTTCTCCAGCACCACAGCTCAAAGGCATCAATTCTCTTTTTATCAACCCTATTCACTGTCCAACTCTCTGATGCATAGCATGTAATTGCGAAGACTATAGCCTGAATCAGGCGCACCTTAGTCTCCAGTCTGACATCGTTGCTCTTCAGTACTCTTGAGAGGTCCCTCATAGCCAACTGTCCCAATGCAGTTTGTCTCTTGATTTCCTGGCTGCTGTTACCAAAAGTGTTGACTGTGGAGCCAAGTAAATTAAAACTGTTAACTATCTCAGTCTCTTTGTGCAGGATAGACAACCAAACAGGGTCAGTTGTACCAGTTGCTGCCAAGCCAGCTGTGTTGCTGGGTGGCCTTGTGTGTGTCAGCAAAGAACTGTACCCAGAGGGTCTTCAGTGTCTGATTTTGCAGAAGTAGATTGCCAGGACTTTCTACCAACGCACCTCTGGTAGGCTCAAACTTTCAGTCACGGACTGGTGCTCATGTTTGCATCATTCGAAAGCACCAGTCAGCACCTTTTTTCCTCACTGTCATCTGTCTTCACTTTGCTATTTCCCTGAGGACATGGGGGATGATGCTGCCTCAGTGCACACTATTCAGATGTGTCCACCAGACCCTTCCCTCAATGCCTGTCAAACTGAGAAAAGGATGGGACATAATAGCAAATGCAGCACACAGGGCTCCTGGTCCACAAATGGACTTCCTTTACATCTCCCTTTCCAGCTTTCTCCTTAAAATATTTTTTCTAGTCAGTATTGTTTCTCTGAGATCGGTGGCCTAGTGGGTAAGGAGTTAAGCTCCAAACTCAAACGTGGCCGTTTCGAATCTATTAGCTGCCCTTTGGGAGAAAGATGGGCACCCTCCTCCTGTGCTACTTACAGCCTCTGAAAACCCACTGGAAGATGAGCTCCAAGTCAGTTCTGACTTAATGGCATTGAGTTTGAGTGAGTGTATCTCTCTCACAGAGCATCTGTGCAGATATCAGAGCATGTGTGTGTATATCCGTGTCTGTGTGTGTGTGTGTGTGTATGTGTATCCACGTGTGTGTGTGTGTGTGTGTGTGTATGCATGTGCACGCCCGTACCAGGCACAGGCAGCCCCAAAAGGTCAGTGCATGTCGAGCAGACATGGATCTAGTATGGCACCCCTACCAGCCCAGACCTTGGAGAACTGGGTGTGCCACACTAGTGCCTCTTGTTCCTCTTGTTCCCATGGCATCTTCACAGACTTGCGGAGCTCCCTCCACTTCTCTGCCATCTTGACTGCAGGGCAATTATTTTGCTGAGACAACATAGTCCTGTCGAGTGCCTTCAAGTCCACTCCCACTGATGGTGACCCTGTGAAGAGATTGCACCTTGCCCTGTCCTGTGCCTTCCCCAGCATCTCGGATCCATTTGAGTCCATTGTTACAATCACTGTGTCAATCACCTTGTTGAGGGTCTTCCTCTCTCACTGACCCTTTCCCAGAATGACGTCCTTCTCCAACAGATGGTCTCTCCTAATAACGTGCCCAATATGTCCCCCAAACCGTGTGAGATGAAGTTTGACCATCTTTGCCTGTAAGGAGCACCCCGGCTGCACTTTATTGAAGACATGTTTGTTTGTTCTGCTGGCAGTATACGGGGAAACTCAATACTATCACCACCGCAGCAACATTCTAGAACTTACTAAACAATACAGTGACCTAAGACCACTTCTATCCATTTCCATTCGGTAATTTCTTCTCTAAGGTCTTACATCTTTCCTGAGACCCCCTACTTAAGGATTCACCCAGCCTTTTTTTTTTTT
>NW_006399805.1:6901716-6920205 GCF_000299155.1 Elephantulus edwardii | reverse complement strand
GAGATACCTCACTCAGCATAATGTCTTCCAGGGTCACCCATTTTGAATAATATTGCATGAGTTCCTTGTTTTTCAATGCAGCATAGTATTCCATTTTGTCTTCACATCTCAAAGACAAACTGTGAAGTCGTTCTTCAGACTAGGAGAAAAAGGTGCAAACCGTACTGATGACCCTCCCACAATTGCTTTCCCTTCGCTCTGCCAGTGATTTTCACCTCACCCCTGAGGACTTCTGTTTTTTAAACACAGCTGGAAGAGAAATCCCTTCTTCCTTTGAGTTACTTTGTCTAACTCTTCTTGGGCACATCAGCCTAGCTATTTCAATGGGGAAAAGATTTTGAGTTTATAAAAATATCAGAAAAGAAGGAACTTAAAATGAAATATTATTAAAGTCAAAAGAAGAGTGAAGTTAAACAGAGTGATGAATACTTAGATGAGTCTTCATACTAAGAATAAATAAATACCCTACTTTGTGATTTGAGTGAGTTTACAGAACAAATTGGTTTTCCATTCAATAATTCATACACGTTTAATTTTGTGAAATCAGTTTCAATCCCCACAATGCAACAGCATACTTCTCACTTTCCACCTGAGCCCCCCATTCATCCTCTTCTCCCATCCTGTCCGACCAGGAACACTTTATCTTTGGTCTACTTATTGAGATGTCTCCTGGCCAAGTTCATTTCTCAACTTCTGATAGCAAACATGTTCCTCAGTCCTGATCAACCAAATACACCTGCTCCAAGTCCTTCAGAATATGAATATAAAACACCTGAGAGCCGGGACAAGGGAAATAAGGTCTTCCACTTCAATGGCATTAAACAGCAGGACATGACTGACTTCTGTGGAGTTAGGAATGTTGACTCATTCATTAATTATTGTCTACACTTGAAACATAACTTGACCCATAGTAGCTACTCTACAAACATGTATTAGAGAAAAAAATTCTGTAAGACTGCTCTCCTGTAGTTGTCTATCTGAAGATATATTTTAATAATCTTGCTATTTCATATTTGTATATGTATTTCATACTCTTGATGACTACTTTAGTAATCAATGATAAATCTAATGAATTAGCCTTCATTAGACTAAAGCAACAAGTAAACACAGCACAAAGACAATGAACAGAAAATGGATGGCAGAATTATTTGAGAAATATAAGCTGACATGTATACTTAGTTTCACATATTTATGGGGCATATTATTCAGAAGAGACCAGTCGCTGAAGAAGGATATCATGTTTTCTAATGTGGGAGCCGCTAGAAAAGGGTGCTTTGGTGGCCAAGTGGCGAGAAGCTGTGCTGCAATCTGGAAGGCATGCAATTCAAATCCACCAGATGCTACAGGAGAAGGATGGGCTATGTCGTGTGTGATCCACCGCCTCTCAACACCCACAAAAGGATCAGCTAAAGTCCGTTCCAACTCGGGGGCCCCCCCAAAACAACAGTGGCAAAGAGGAAGACCTGCGATGACATAGACTGAAACACTGATGTCAACAAAGGGCTTACACACGGCAACAGTCACAAGGGCGGCCCAAGTCCAAAAAAGTGTTTGGTTCTGACTTGGTGGCATCTACAGCAACAAGTGGTGAACCGGGAAAGGAGCAGAAAGTAGGCTTCTCCTAGTGGCCTAGGGAACACCTCCCCCTTTACGTCCAGAAAGTGAGAACTTTCACC
The DNA here is from genome assembly GCF_000299155.1 of Elephantulus edwardii. Lineage (NCBI taxonomy): Eukaryota > Metazoa > Chordata > Mammalia > Macroscelidea > Macroscelididae > Elephantulus > Elephantulus edwardii. The sequence goes on along the minus strand of NW_006399805.1, from coordinate 6,918,529 downwards.
AGGTTTACAGATAAACTATGTAGATGCCCTCAGATGTTCCAGTGTTCCTAGGAAGAACACTAGAAGGCAAAGCTTAACGCAGAATTCCGAGCCTATTCATATAAAAGCAGTAAGTTCTCATCTCGCTACTACCCACTTTGAACTCTGCAGATGAAGTAGATCTTCTACAGAGAGTTCCATCTTCCAGCCAGGCCCTTTCTGGTTATCTCCTCTCCCCTTAGAAATCTGCTAAGATCAAAGTCCCTTGTGAGTGTCTGTTCACCAGCTCCTGGTCCCAATTCTGAGGCTCTCTCTCCTCTAACCCTTTTGTCAAAGATCTCACTGGTGTGTGATGCAGTGAAATAGTCCTGGAGTAGCCAGGTCCTACTCACTTGAGTAAATGTAAGTTTTATGCCAGAAGAGTATTATCTTTTTCCACCAGAGATTACAAATGGGCTATTTCATGGAAGAGCTCCTTTGAACTACTACAACATCCTGCCAGTGGGGAATGAAACATCCATCCATCATTAGTTCCATAATAATGCTAATAATGCGGGCCAAACTCAATAAGCCTAACTAAATATGGATCTACAGAGTAACTGCCCGGACATGGAATTGGTGCTGCACTCATTTTGACACACAACAGCATGTGACAATTTCATATGATGGGGTCATTATATGCTCAGAATATTGCCACTTTTGTTAGAATTCTTTGCTTAAAATTAGCATGCCCAATAAATATGCCTACCCGAGGTCAGGTATGGGCCATTCAGAGCTGTCCAATGTTACAAAAGAGGCAAAACATTTTAAAAACCCACTACCATTGATTGACTTGCTTCTGACACATCCTGAGCCCCTCTGACAAGATAGATCTACTCCAAGGCTGCAAATATCTGTGTAATTAAAACATGTCGCGTCTTTCTCCTATGGAACAGCTAGTGGGGTGTGGCCTTTTGGTTGGCAGTCCAGTGCTCTTACCTCTCTCAGTTTGCTGACATTGTTTCTTGCTCACAACATAGCAGATGCTCAGTAAATATGTGCTGATGTTTTGTTCTCTGGCCACCCTTTCTCATAGCTTTAGGACACGTAATTGTCACCCAGAGACCTTCCTGAACCCTCAGTTGTCTTTGCTACACCTACAAGTTTCTCACAGTAGTTTTGTCACCATTGTCAATATAGATATATTAATGTGAAGATTTGTTTATAAGATTTTACATCAAGTAGGCTTCAAGTATGAGGAAAGGCACCATGTCTCTTCTGTTCATGGTTGTATTCTTGGTACTTTAAGGACCTATTCTCACATACACACACAGTTGAACGAAGTTCTAATATTTGCTAAAGCATAGATGAACTTTGAACTCATTATGCAAAGTAAAATAAACCAGACACAAAGACGACCTATTACATGATTTCATCTTTATGAAATGTCCAGAATAGACAAATCTCAACAGACACGTACATTACTGGCTGTGTCAAGATGTCAAAGGGAAATCTAGTGCTGTGGTCTATAGTGAGTTTCCCCTGCGGACCCAAAGACCATGGGAGGAAGATAGGCAATCCCTTCTCATGCTACCTACAGCCTCAGAAACCAAATAGGGAGGCGGTGTAAGTGATTAATTGGTTCTGATTTCCTGACAATGAGTTTGAGTTGTGAGGGATGTCTGGGAAGTAAAGATGAGATATGGCAGCCGATGTGTAAGGGATATTTTTGTAAGGTAATAAAAATATTCAAAACTTGGACAACGCAATATTTTAAAATCACTGAATTACATACTTTAGAAGGCTTAATATTATATGTAATTATATCACATTACAATGACTACAATCAGTGCTGAGTAGAAATTCTATAGATGAACTTTAATCAAAACGGAGGGAAATGTAGACCATAACCAAAAGTTCTCATGGAATCCAAACTTCTTGGATCCATGGGAACTAGATGTTATGCCAAAACTATTATCCTGAGGCCTTCTTTAAATCTTTTCCCTTTTCCATATGACCTATCCATCCATTGACTTGCATTTAGTCACTCATATACAGCTTGTTTTATCACAATAATTACAATTGTATAATGCCATTTTTTTTCACACCGTCCTATCAAAACCTGGCTGTACACTCCCTTTCCCCTCACCTTACCCATCATTTCTTCACTCATCTTTGCTCTCTCTCCTCCCATCCCTAGTCTTCCCCCCTTTCTTCTCCTCTTCTCCCTTGCATTCAATCAATTATTCAAGTCCTGCTCAGATTGGTAATTGTGGTACAAATATTGTCAGATAATCTATTCATTGATTATTCAGATAATTCTATACATTGTCTCTTCTTTAATCCTCAAATCAAATGTCCCTTGAAGTCTTTAAACCAAGCAACAGCTCAGATTAAGTAGTTAAGATTATCTGCGGTGCGTGTTATGCTCTTTTAATAGACAGTCTTTATTGAACCAAATTGACAATTACAACTTGAAAAGTTAGATAGCAAACTCAGGGGGTACTCTGTTTTTGTTAAAGCGGAAGGGGAAAAAATCAGAAAAAAGAGGGTGAGAATAGATGCTCAATTAGAAGAATGTACTGAACTAAATTTTATGCACAGAAATTATTGGATTGGTATATATTCTGCTGTGTATAATAAGCTCAACAGCAAATGAAATTCATTAAAAAACAAACAAAAACAAAACAAAACAAAAATCCAAACCTTCTGAATACATTAGCAAACTGAAAGAAGAACTTGAAGGTTTGGCATCCCCTCTTTTAGTTAAGAAGCTGTATTCCTGGAAATGAGGTCCTGTGACAGAGTCTTTTCAAAGAAGCCACTTTGACATCCAACAGTGTTCATCATTTCCATTCCATTCATCTCCTCTGGGTCCCATGGCTGCACTTGCTGTAGTTTCATCTTGCTCACAGCCATGTAATTGTTCTTCAGTTGTCCCAAGCTGTGGTGATGTTTGTAAGAACGTCTGCCAAACCCTAATTGCCATCTGTTTCCTCCACTCATTCTTCGAAGTCACCATGAACAACTGAAAAATTAGCATTTAAACAGCAATTCCTGTTGCTGTTGGCTTGATTCTGACTCATAGTGATCTGTTAGGACTGAGTAGAACAGCTCCATAGGGCTTCCAAGGCTGAATGTTTTGGAAAATCTTTGTCCTGTGGAGTTTTGGGGGTTTAAATAGCCAAGCTTTCAGTTCAAAAGCGTTTAATCACCGTGCCACCAAAAACTAAAAACTCAGCTCATTGCTATCGAGCATATGACAATAATTTCCCTTTGACTAATTTCATTCAGCTTCATGTCTCCTAAGTTTACCCATGACGACTTATCAGACTTCATTTCTCTTTATAGCCAAGTATCACTCTATTCTATGCATGGATAGTATTTTTTTAGCCATTCAAACTATTTTCACCTTTTGGCTTTTGCAAATAGTAATGCACCAAACATAAGCTCACATTATATGAAATATCTAGGATAAGAAAGTGTATAGATACCAATGTTTACTAATCACACCAACGTACATGGGTGAGAAGAAGAAAGGAGAATTCATTACTTAGGAAGACTGAGCGTCCAGTCAACGTGTTGGGATGATTTGGGGGAAACCCATGGTTGAATGGCAGAATCAAGAATATCAAATGATTCCCTGCTTGAAGGATTAGCGGGCAATTCAAGTCATGATCAGACTCATAAAGAAGTAAAGTGACAACCAGACTGAGCATATGTTTATTTCTCTCCATCCCAAGAGTAAATGCCAGTTAACCTGATGCTGAGCAATGGGCCCTGACTCCCGACAGCCCCCAGGTGCCAGAGAAGATGTTTGAGACATGAATCATCGGATTTTTCCTCCCGGCATGCCTCTGAGTGGACTCAAACCTCTAACTTTTCCACTAGATTTCAAGTATCTTAACTGTATGCAACACCCAGCGTCTCCATCCATCCTAGGGTCATTACCACATTAATGTTGTTGTTAGATGCCACTGAGTTGACCATGACTCACAGCAACCCTGTGAACAGAAGATATGAACCCTGCCCTATTCTGTGCCACCCTCACCAACCTTGATATGCTCAAGCCTATTATTATAGCCACTGTGTTAATCCATCTCCTTGAAGGTGTTCCTCTCTTTAGCTGACACTCTCTTTCCAAGTCTGATGTCCTTTTCCAAGGCCTCTCCTCACAACATACCCAAAGTAAGTGAGATGGAGTTTTTCCATCCTCGAGCTAAGAGTACCTTCTCCAAGACATATCTGTTAAATTTTGGCAGTCCATGGACTATCCAATAATTTTCTCCCACAACACTACTGGACAGCATCAACTCTTATATTGTCATCCTTAGTAAATATTCAACTTTGCAATGCACCAAAGTAGTTGAAAAAACATGGCTTGAATAAGGCACATTTTACTCTTCAAAGTGACATTGCTGCTCCTCGGTACCTTGACAGAAGACTTCTCTAACGCAGCACATCTTTTGACTTCTTAACTGTTGTTACCAAAGGTGCTGATTGTGGATCCAACAAGATGAAATTGTTAGTCACTTCAAACTTCTCTCCATCTATCATGATGTTGCCAACATCAACAATGCCATTAATGTTGTGTTAAGTACCATTGAGTCAATCATGGCTCATAAAGACCGTATGAACAAAAGACCTAAACCTCGTCCTATAACTATTGCAATTTCTCTACATTCATAAAGTTTTCAGAGGCATGTTGTTTAGGAAGTGGATGCCACTCCTCATTTCAAGCCTGTCTTAATCTAGGAGTTTCACCAAACACAGTTGACGATGGGTAACAGTTATGGCATCTGATACACCAGTGGCACAGCATTAAGCATCATAGCAACCCCAAGTTACTCCCGTACAGCCAATTGACAGATCAGTCTTATACCACTAAGAAGGATGTTCATCCCACACTCACAACCACCTTTTAAATGCAAGGCCCACCCAGCAAGTCTTGGTTGACTCTAAACAAGAGACTTCCAGCCCACATCTCACTAATAGTAAAAGAAAAAAACAAGTATATGCATTTTAAAAGACTGTTGGTGGTACAGTTTGAATTCTCCAGTCATACAGAGAGAAAAATATTTGTAGTCTTCTCCCATAAAGACTTGCAGCCTTGAAAATTTGATCAAGGTTTGCCATGAGTTAGAACTGACTTAATGGCAATTGTTTGGTTTGAATGTACACTTAAGAAAGAGGTAATATCATCCCCATAACTGAGAAATGTCAACAAATAGTAGAAAATGAGAAGTTAACAGAGATGCAACAATTGGTGAAGAAGATGAGAAGTATACGTGGACAGGATATATGACTGAAGAATGAGCTAATCTGCTCAACAAAATGCCAGGGACACAGTGAGATAGAAAAACTTCAAGTAAGAGAATGGTGTGGACCGAGTTATGATGCTAATGTTGAGTGGAAGCCCAGATTTAGTCTTCTCCTGTGTGGTATTCAGGAATCCCACGGTATATTATTCATGCAATTCTAATGAAATACTCCATCAATCGAGAAACTTGACACAAGTACACTCAGCTCTCAGCTTTCCGCTCTCTTGTGCTTGATTATGAATAAACATCTTTGGAGAAAATCTGAAAACTGGAAAAGTGAAATGAAGATAGATAGGATAAGGAATTCCTAGAAGAAAAAAAGAAGATGGATCAAGAGAAGGAAAGATTATTTTTAAATGGCTCCTGTGAATATTTTTAAAGTATTTTGAAAACTTAGTGTATCCTCCAAATTTGGAGGCTATGAAAAAGATCTGAGTACAAAAAGTAAACTTTCGAGAATTTAAAGCATGACAGCTAAGGAGAAAGAAGTAGATGTTTTGGAAAAGAATGCGGAGGAAATTGTCTACAATCTAAAAACAAAAAGCACAAAGAAATGGAGGGCGGAGGAGAAAGACAAGGAATGAATCCAAGAAGACATCTGCCTAATGGAGAAAGGAGAAAATGAGGGGAAATTTATTAAAGGACGAATGACTGACATTTCCTGGGAGACTCGAGCTTGAAAACACCATCCCAAATGATTAAAGTAAAATCTGTCTCTAGGAATATTATTGTTGTATATCATGACGTCATCGATGAGCATCCTATCAAAGTCCACAGCCTATAAAAGAAGCCTGCAAAGAAATGCCAATCAAATTAGCATCATAATTCCCATCAGTCACACTGAATCTTGGGGGGGAAAGCAGCAAAATTATTTGGGTAAATTCTTTTCACTAAGAATTCCCAAGTGGTGCTGGTGCTGCTACTGTTGTTGTTTTTGTTCTTGTCATTAAGTCGGTTCTGCCTCAGAGACCCTAGATGAGCAGAATGAAACGCCCAGTCCTGTGCCATCCTGACAAGTGATGTTTTGTTTGAGTCCATCGTTTGCCGTCATGGTATTAATTCATATCCTTAAGCATCTTCTTGGCAGCATTCAATTTTACCAAGAGTGATGTCTTTCTCCAAGGATTGATACCTTCCCATATGTGTCCCAAGTAGGTGAGACTAAGACTTATCATTCACACTTTTAAGGAATTCTGGCCACATTTATTCCAGGAGAGATATGTTTGTTCTTCTGGTAAACCATGGTGCATTAAATCTTCTTCACCAACACTATTTCTCAAATGGAAGAACTCTATATTCTATTCTACACCAATCATCAAGTAAGCGTCATCAAAAAATAGAGTTTCACTTACCTAGAAATCTGAATGAAAGACTTAACATCATAAAATGTCTCTCATTGTATCCCTTTTCTTAAGGTATTTACCGAGAAAAAACAATGAAATTAAAGCAGGTCATAGCAAAGATTGTTAATTTAAATCCACGATAGCCCAGATGAGCTGAAGCATGGATCCAAGTCAATCCCACTTGTATGTGATTCTTGTTCACAAAGGACCTAGGATATAAAAACCAACAAAATACAACTCTAGAAAATTCATGATAGCATATAGAAAGACTAGAATTCAAAGGGATTCTTTCACCTACAAGTAAAATCAGAAAGAAGGTAGACAAATAGAGACTGGAAAGGGAAATACATGTATGGATGTGTACGTGTGTGTACATGTACGTATGTGCAGACGTGCATAATTGTGCCCAGATGTGTGTGTGTGTGTGTGTGTGTGTGTGTGTTCTTCAAAGTGAAGGTGAGTTCCTGAAAACTACCTCTGAGGAAAGGGAAGGTTGCTCCCCATTCAACATTCTTTGATTCATCTAGATATTGCACTAGACTGGAAAAGTTTATCACTTAGGACTATCAACTGTTCATGTATGAGCATTAATTATTAGTAAAACAGTAGGCATACTATAAACTTTTAATGTTTCTGAAATTACTGAAGAAGAATTTATGCCTTTGAGTTGTGATGCTGAAGAAGAGAATTGAATATCACGGATTTCCAAGAGAACTAACAGGTCTGCCATGGAAGGTGTGAAACTAAGCTGCTCCTTGGAGGCAAGGATTTTGAAACTCCTCTTCACATACTTTTGGCACATAGCTAGTAGGAGGGACCAGTCTTTGGGGAAGGATAACATGCTTGGTAGGGTCAAGGGACAGCATAGAACAGGAAGATTCTGGATGAGACAGACAGACACAGTAACTGGGGTACTAAGGGTAAGTGTGTGAGAGAAAGTGGGAATGGCTCAGGATAGAGCAGGGTTCAGAGCTCTTATGCATAGGGCCACTGTGAGTTGTAGTCAATGCAACGGCACATAACAACAATAACTGCCATTCTGTTGATTCTCACAGAAATTTGCTGATATCAGTTATCAAAGCATCTAGTCACAGTTAAGATGACTTAGCAGAATGAAAACCTCACAGTTTATGAGCATTTGTAGATAAATTTTGTATCAAAGGGCTTTGTAGACAGAATCCAATAAAAACTATTAATACTGAATCAGTGAGAGGTGACCTTTGGGCTAAATAAGTTCAGTGCTGTCATCTCTTTTGTGGTGGGTTCTTTGATCAGCAATTCCTTTTGAAAGGGAGATTTAGAAGGAACTCAGTTTTCCATAATGTCTGTTCAGTGTATAATTACAGTACAGCAAGATGGCCAGTTGATCTTCATTGTGTAACTTAGTGGCCCAAGTTTATCATTCTTAACCTGTGAAAGGATGTGTAGCTATTTCCCCACAATTCTTCAAAAGTAAATGGTATTCTAATTCTAGAAAAAAGGAAATGACATTCTAATTATGGAAAATCTTTCCATTGATATTTACTCCAGTTTTCAAGGAGGTGGGGTACGGGGAGAAGAGAAGGGCAGCTCAGTTCACCAGATCCACTACATCAGACGGGGGTGCCAACAGTACAGAAGATCACTCCTCCCCACGCAGGATCAGTGTCCTGTGGAACAAGGTATCTTCTGGTCAGACGGGGAGTGCCACAGTACAGAAGATGAGTTCTTCCCCAAGCAGAATCAGTGTGTTCCATGGAACAAGGTATCTTCTGGTGAAGACTGCTTAGAGATATTTTCTAGAAAACAAATCACCTCTTCTAGGAAACTATTTATGAAGGGGGTGGAAGGTACTTTTCTAGAAAAAAGCATCTCTCAAAAACAGAGTAATTTCCTTTAAAGAAAAGACTTTCTAGACATGAAGTCACTTTGACAAAAATGCATTGGTGAAAATAGTGGAATCATTGCTTTCATGGAACCATGGCAAACCTCCACCAAGGATTTCACTTAGGGTGACAATGGCACCTGGTTCACCCTGGCAGGCACTGTGCTGAGTCTGTGAGGGTTGAACATTAGTGAGCACTCCAGTCCTGGCTCCTTCAGGCTGGGCCACATGGATTCCTTTTCCTTAACCACTATTCCTGCACAGATCTCTGCCGTTGCATTACCTCATTGCAACATGGTTATCACTACACACTGGCACCTCCCACTGCTGTGTGCTGCACAGGAGTGACCTCCTAACTGCAAAGATTGTGCCTCTATGTCTTTGTATTCTCACAATTAGCATACTCACTGCCCACACTGCCTCTCCCAGCTAGGTCATCCTCTCCTTACAAGGATCCATGAGTGAAGACAGGAAATCACCATCTTGAAGGGGAGACACACAAGAATGTCACGATGACTGCTGTAACTGACAGTCCAGCAGTCATTAATGCTGTCATATTTGTCAGAGTGATGACAACCTGCTCTTCACAGCTTCCTCAACGGTAGAAACAACTCCACAGAGGGCCCTCAGAAAACAAAAGCAATAACACAAAAACAGGTAAAGATGTTCAACAGTCAAACTTTCTACAGAATTTAGAAAAACCTGGAAGAAGAATGACATAAATGAGACATTAAGGTCAAAATCAATCAATCCTGGAAAGGCAGTAGATAGCACATTGGGTACAGGAGTTCTGTATCCAACATGGAATAATAGAATCACCACAGATACCTTTGCTGTTTCCAACTGTATCCATCAAAGCAACACTAAACTCCACCATCACTGAGTGAATTCTGTCTGCTTGAGCCTGTGGGACGGAACAGTGCTGGCCCAGAGGGCTTCCAAGGCTGTGAATCTTCATGGAAGCAGACTGTCTTATCTTTCTTCTGTAGAACTGATGGAGATTTGAACTTCCAAACTCTTGGTTAGCAGTTGAAGTGACCAAATATAAAACGAGAATCACACAGATCAACTTCTCTTCCTGTGAGTACGTCCTTCAGCTTTTTGATCCTGACTAGTTTCGTTTTTCCCCCACTCAGTGCTCTAATACCAAGGTCAATGGAAAGGAGCTGGAGGGCATCCACCAACTTTTCACATATTTAATTATCATTTAAGCCACAAAAAAAGGAACATTTCACTGAATACTCTCAGGAGAGTACCAACTTGTTAGCATAATCCTTGAGCTAAGTCTTTCCCTCAAACATCTGTCATAAAGACTGTAATCAAACAGAAAGAAAGCATGTTAAAGCATTGTGGAAAGTCTAAAATATTATACAAACGTGAGGTGAGATATACATCATCATTTACATATATATTTTTCTCTTTGGTTACATGATTTTGGCACTGGTATGGCCTTAGAATAAAGGATCATTGAAAACAGAAATACTATGTAATCCATAGTGTTGGCTGGGATTCCGTATTACTTCTGGCTGGTAAAATTTAATATGGGCATACATCAAAGACACAAAGGTTCAGTTCTAGATTAACGCAATAAAATAAGTCATATGGACTTTTTTTGGTCTCCCAAAGCAAAAAAAAAAAAATAAAAAAAAAAAACGTGACAAAAAAATTGAATTTCGCTTTGTATGGTTTTACTCAAATCACAAGTAAGTAAAAACCAACCAAAAAATCCCTAAAAATAAATAAATACAAAATTAATGTTTGCCAGTGCATATAAAAGCCATGTTTACTCTATACAATAGAGTATTAAGTATACAATAGCATTACGAAAATACTAGAAATACTGTGTTAAAAAAGGTGTATCACAGTGTCACAAAGTGAGCACATGGTGTTGGAAAAGTGGCACCAATAGACTCGGTTGGTTCAAAGTTGCCATAAAGTTTCAATTTGTAAAACAAACAAACAAGAGCTCACAGTGCCTGTGAGCTTAACATGCATTAATGACAAATACAATGAAACAAGATATATCTGTCTTCCAGAAAGGGTCATCAAGATAAATCCATGTTTCATCTTTGAGCAGGAACCAAGGATTGAACTGTAGATGCACCCTTCTCAGGTTTTAAAGTGAAAATCCAAGAATTCCTTCCACCATAAAGTGCCACCTCTTTTTTCTTCTAGAAAGATGCTTTGAGTATCTGACCCAGTTACATGTTTGCCCTCGTGCTTGTAACCCATCATCGTTCTTAATAACAGATGATTCAGAGGAACACCCACAAGAGGAAGTGACACTGTGGCAGCAACTTTGAGGATGGCACAAGATTGGGCAAGACTCAAAATTGTTCACAGCTCTGAGTCATATTTGACCCAACAGCATCTAACAGGATATGAGGAGGCAGTGAATCTGTGGCTAGTAAGGACCCACTGAAAAGAATGAGAGACCAAAACTATGACCAGTGGCCAAAGAAAAACAATGTAAGCACTTTTAAATGTAGTGAGTACAACTTCTAGAAACACATTCAATACCTTTAAATCCCTAAGGGCACAATATAAACTGAGTAAGCACAAGCAAACCTTCACATAATACTGATCACCTTTGGCAAATTATTTTGAAAATAGTTAAACAGAAAAGAAATGTACATTTATCTTAATTTTTAAATATTAACTGTATTTCATGATGGACCAATAGATAAAACGGGGAGTTTCTTTTCTAGCTAGCAATATTCCAGCTAATAAATGGAAAACAAAGGGCATCATTAGAATGTGATCATGGTACAATTGCTAGTGAATTGATCAGTCCATGCAATGATTATCTGAGGTAGAATACATGACCTCTTAGAAAGCAGTTGTGGAGAAGAGAATAAACAGGAGCCTGCATGTAATCAAAACTCTCATTCTAAGTGATGGATTATAGACAGGTGAAAAATAAGGATAAAAAAATCCCTAGAGAAACATATTAAATGATACCACAGGACGCAATAAAAAAATCCAGACAGTGGAAAATGCTATGGGCAAAAAGACAGAGAATTGCTTTCTCCAAATGCATCACTTAAAAAGAAAAAGACAAAATAACAGATGTGAACACAGCCTTGAGAGACAAGAGACAAATAAACCAGTTGCAACATACTTATTTTATTTGTATCGTGATCCAAACAAAATGGTATCTATCACAGTATGGAGATGTGAGTGTTACCTGGAATCTAATAATATGCAGGAATCATTGTTTCTAATGTGTACTTGTAACAATTACATTGTGACTTTATTGAAAGAGTTCTTTGTGTGTGTGTGTTCTGGGTGTGTGATATATATTTATATCACACACCCAGAATACACACACACACACACACATTTCTAGATAATAGGATTTCTGACCTTTGCTTCAAAATGCTTGAAGGGCAGGTGTGGAGATGAAAGTTAGTGAAGAATATATAATATGCTCTTCTATCTACTTTTGCATTACTTTTAAGCATCCACAGTAAACTACGTTTTAAAAAAGGTACAGTTGTCTAAGAGAGAAGGGGATCGGATAGTCTTAAAAAACTCATAGATTATGACATTTTAGTTAAACATTCTGCTTTTGGCACATTGATGAATGTAGAAGAAACCACCATGCCTATCCCCATGGTTATGAGAGTCCAGGAAGTAAAGAGACATGCTGTTCAAGTCCCTTGCATCATCTGTAAACATCAATATTCATGTTGGATAAAAAGAACAAAAGCTTTAGTACAATATAGTGATGGATAAAATCCAAGGAAATACAAATATACATCTGTGTAAGATTATTCACATCCAAGTAATTGTTAAATGGAAACAATGGAATTTGCAAAGAGAAGTACAGACATACGATGGAGTATTACTCAGCCAGTAGGAAAAGCAAAGACTTATCACAACTGTACCGCGGATGGTTTCGGAAGGCATTATGCTAAGAGAAATAAGTAAAACACAAAATGACATGTATCATATAATCACATACCTATAAAAAAGGATGCTATGTTGTTAAATGCCGTCGAGTCGTAGGCAACTCATAGCAATCCTATGAATGAAAGTCCTTGACACTTGGGTGACTTTCATCCTTTTTCCAGGCTCATAGGGTTTCTGGAGGCAGAAAGCAAATTTATAGAAACTAATGTTTATTTGTGATTACCAAGGAAGGGTAAAGAGACTAATGGTGATTTTTTTAAAAACCCACTAATTAAAGGCAGGGTTGCACAATTGATTATTGACCATACGCTGTACTTCAGGTAAAAGTATGACCTGCACAGGTTGTGAGATAAACATACTTACAACAGGGGGAGGAAAGGGTGGCTGTCCAAACTTGCTGTGCACAGCAAAACGCTTCATGGAACATGGCTCCTTGGTCGGGAGGTTTCATAGCATCATTTCACAGGGTCATAGTTTCATGGCACATCCCAGATAATTGGCCTAATTATGGATTTAATGCTTCTGTTCTCCTTCTAGGCTCATTGCATAATGTGTGGGGTTGAAAAACGTTGTCAGTGGCCATCCAAGGCGCAACAGTTAATCACCATTTGCCAACCTGCCTTCTCCTCTGGGACAAAAGAGGAAAAGGGAGAGACTTGAAGAGGAGGCGGACATGGAAATGCACTGACTGTTTGCATAGACAACTCCCTGTTTTGCCCTGAGAGGAGGAGCTGGATAACACGCAGATACAGAGGCTATTACCGAACATTTCCATCTAAGATTTGGTAGAAAAATCTGGATCAAAAAGGAAGGAAATGAGGAATAAAATTTAAGATTCTTGAGGACTCCCTGCTGTAGGGAGCCATTAAAGGTAAATGTCCTCCTGAAATTGCTGCCTGGAGATAATGCTTAAAGCTTAAACAAAAAATCCCTTGAACCCATCTTAAGTCAGAACACAATCTTGCTGAATTAGTGAAAAAGGCATAACTTGAGTCTTGAGCTCTTAAGAACAATCTTTATGGGATCAAACTGGCAAGAACAACTTGAAAGATTAGGTAGGATCCACAGGTTAAAGTTAGTTTATGTTAATGAGGAAGGAACTCCAAAAAGGAAGATGAGAATGTTGTAGAACTTGAAGAACATCATCAAGGCCATCAAGTTGCACACTTGACTCTTTGCACAACGCAGGACTTAGGGAGCAATAACCTCCCTAGCAGCCAAGAACACACGTACAACTTACTGCTGTCCTTCCAGCCATGTGGGTTTGAATGCACAGGCTGAGTCTTGTACAATACAGCTTTGAGGTTCTTTGGCCACTTAGACATGGATTACTTCTTTTTCTCCTTCTCCTTCTCCTCCTCCTCCTCCTCCTTTTCCTTCTTCTTTTTCGTCTCCTTCGTCTTCTCCATCTTCTTCTTTTATTATTTTTATTATTATTATTATTATTATATAATTATTATTAATCTCAAGTGTTGTGAGTATCCATTTAAAAATGTCACGTAGTACAAATTATCCCTGCAAGACCAGTTACTCACTTGAAACCATTCTCAAGCTTTCTGCAATAGCACTGGGGAAATCTACAGAAAAGTGGGTCCCCGAAGTTCAAACCCTTATTTTTCAAGGTTCATCTGTACATAAAACAGCTTGATTGGCACATGTTTTACTAAAATTTAGGAGGGAAAAAGTAAAAGAAAAGTGAAGCTAATTTAACAGACAGTAAGCTCAGTAGAGTGAATTCAGAGTCATACCAGAACAAGATAGGTATTACATCCACTCCGCCATCTTTCAGAGCGCATCTACCCCACCACCTACACACATAGAGAGAGAAAGATAGCTATCTACACAGGCCAGAGTACAGGATCCAGTTGTTCTTGTATCCTGTGCCACAGTGTTTTTCCCACTTAGACCAACCCCACATAACAGTGACAAAATGGCCTTTCTAGGCTGTGATCTCTACAGGATTCGACCATCTCATCTTTCTCCAGCAGGTTCTAATCACCAACTTTTGGGTTAGCAAATGTTGTTGTTGTTAAGTGCCGTCAAATACACACCTAAATATGGAAGCACTACTTGAGCTCTTTGATTAAATTAGGTAATTGGAAAGCCTGAAGATATGTTTCAAGCAAATTTGAAGTAAAGTAGCTTGGAGAAGAGAAGGCTTGTTGAGATAATGACTCCATGACTTATACAGAAAACAGGAAGATTTAGATATCGTGTTTGTACAAACTAGGCTACGACTATTTCCTCTGTGCATCCTAGACTATGTTTATCTGCTCTTTACCTACTAGGATGACTAGCTCTTCTGATCAACTGGGCTCTGAGAAGCTCCTTTGAGTCTGACTATTTCCTGTGTCTCCCTGGCGATGACTGTCCACTGGACTATACCATTCTGTCACCCATGTCTAATAGATTATGACTCTTTCCTCCATATAGGCTCATTATGACCATCTCCTCCATGTATCCAAGAGAGATTACCAGAAATCAAAACCAAGTCACCATCAAATGTTTCTACTTTATGTTGAGTTGCCGAACAGGTCAGTGATACTTCCTTCAGGGTTATACATGTACATGCAGAATAATATACTTCCTTTTATGTCACAAAATATTTTAAATGGATTCCATGAGAACCCCAAATGAGAGTTTGGATTCAGAACTGTATCAACTGTATCATAATAACTCTGCTCCTCTCTTCCCCCTCTTGTAATGACAGTCACTTTCAGGGATTATTATTAGCCTATTTGTCTCCAAATCACAGGTTTTGCTCTTTAAAATTAGCCTCCTTTTCCTCCTCCTGCCTGATTTGTTCACTGTTGTCATGATGTAGTTCACAGTATAGCATTTGATCAGAGAGAGGTGATTGTTACCTAGTTTGAGCTCAGCAAGAAACAGGTGACTAGAAAGGAAAATAGGTTCTATATATACACACATGTAAGTATAAATGATGGGGAAGGGAAGAAGCAGGATGGAGAACATGGCAAGTAAATTGTAGCCATTAAAAGTTTTTGAGTGGAAATAAAAGGCTTATATTGCAGTATGTCTAAATGGAGACAACGCTGAAGATTTAGACTTGTAATTTACAAAAGAATGCCGGGGACATTGAGTTAACCAGTGTCCACGTCTGTTCTGACATCGTGCATTGTTACCTTATCTTTCTGACTTGAGGAGAAGCTGAGACTATAAACAGAAAATGATAGAATTAATGATATTGACATTACCCTGAGATGATTGAGTTCTTTTCCTGGGAGCCCTCGGAGCCTGGTTTTCAAGGATACTGTCACAAGCAGCCCTCACTCAGGTTTTTGTTGAAATCATAAATATAAAGAAGTTTCCTCCCAAGCAGACTGCCTTCTGCTTTTAGATTAACCTGGGTATTTGGCTAGATTTTATGAATGCCTGCCATGACTAAATCTAATGAAACTTAATGTAGATGGAAGACAAAATATCAGCCTTCTGTTTACATGTGCCAGTGTAAAGTTATTTCTTTAATCATGTCATACCACCACTAATGCAAAAATAACCCAGAATGAATAGCACAAACAATGCCTGGGTATTATAAATGTGTTTAAATTTCATAGCAGGAATTCACCAGAATCCACGGCCTGACGCCACACTTTATTAGCTGTGTGACATTTGTGAATTCTCAGCTCCCACACCAGTGAAATGAAACATTCGGAATGAGAGCTTCATCCTCTCACCTCATTCTAATCTCAACAGTCTTTGAGCCTGAATTGAAAAATCAGAAATAAATAAGATGTATACTTTATATATTTATAAACAAAAAGGCAAGGTAATATATAGAAGGTATTAGAAGAAAGTTGACTCAAACCATAACCCTCATTTTTGATGGAGGAAGGAATCTGAGTATAGTTCATAGGCAATTTAGTTTTATTCCATCTATTTTATGTCTTCTGAAGTTTCTGTAAAGTGTTTTTATCTCTTCTTAATTTTTATATTTGTGTGCAGATGAAATTTATATACATTGTGTATCACACAATCATTCCCATTCATTGTGTTTTGTAAAATTAATCATATAGTTCATATGTAAGTTCAAATTAAAGTTAAAGAAGATTAAATCATATCCACAGGAATAAAAATTTGAAAGTTGATCTTGAATCTATCGCCCCTGAATTTCAAAACCAACTCAGGAATAGCTTTGAGGCCTAGAACACTAATAAACAAAGACTAGATGAGCTAGTCAAGTCAAATCTGACTAGTACAGGAGGATATTGTTCCCCCTTCTCCAGCAGAGCCTCTGGTGGATTCAAACCGTGCACCTCTTGGATTGCAGTGCAGCTTCTTGCCACTAGGCCACCAGCGCTTGCCATGGGAAAGTCTGCTGTTAGGGACCTCTCCAAAGTACTGAAGAGCAATGGTGTCTCTCTGGAGACCAAGGTGCGTCTGATACAGGCCAT
>NW_006399805.1:6893378-6901321 GCF_000299155.1 Elephantulus edwardii | reverse complement strand
CTATGAGTCGAAAGTGACTCGACGGCACATAATAAACAACAACAGATGAGCTGTGAGATGATATAAAAAAATATCGTCCGTGAAGAATGCAAAAAAGGTCATCACAAAGAAGAAAGAAGAAGAAGACCAAAATGGATGTCAGAAGAGACTCTGAATATTGCATGACAGTGCTGAGACACCAAAGCAAAAGAAAGAAATCAAGAAGTTAAGAAGCTAAATAGAATTCAAAGGGCAGCTTGGGAAGACAAGGCAAAGTATTACAATAAAATGTGCAATGAATTGGAGTTGGAAAATCAAAAGGGCCAAAGTTGCTCGGCATTTTTTAAGCTGAAGGAGCTAAAAAAACAAATACAAGCTATAAGTTGCACTGCTTAAGGATACTATGGGCAGAATATGAAATGATTTAGGAAGCATTAAAATAAAATGGAAGGAATATACAGTGTCACTGTACCAAAAAGAATTGGCTGACACAGAAGAATTTCAAGAAACAACATATGACCAAGAGGCCATGGTGATGAAGGAGGAAGTACAGGCTGCTCTGAAGGAATTGGCAAAAAGTAAAGCCCCAGGAACTGATGGAATGCCAACTGACATATTTCAACATACGGATGCTGCCCTGCATGTGCTCATCAGATTGTGCCAAGAAATCTGGAGGACAACTACCTGGCCAACTGACTGGAAGAGATCCATATTTATTCCCATTCCAAAAGAAGGTGAACCGACAGTGTGGAAATTATCAAACAATACCACGAATACCACACATTAGCTAAATTTTGCTGAAGATTATCCAAAACAACTGCAACAATACATTGACAAAGAGCTAGCAGAAACACAAGCTGGGTTTAGAAGTCGCGGCACTAGAGACATTATTGTCAATATCAGATGGATCTTGGCAGAAAGCAAAGAGTACCAGAGGTGTGTCTATCTGTGTTTCATTGACTATGCAAAGGGATTTGACTCATTGGATCACAATATTGTGGCAAACCTTGAAAATGGGAATACCAGAACACTTAATTGTGCTTATATAAAACCTATCCTCTGACCAGGAAACAATTCTCAGAACAGAGCAGGGAAACATTGCATGGTTCAAAATCAGGAAAGGGATGCATCGCTGTCTCCATATCTTTTCAACCTATATGCAGAACAGATCATTCAGGAAACTGGGCTTTATGAGGAGGATCAGGACTGGAGGAAGACTCATCAACCTTGTCTGCTGAAACTGGGGAGGACCTGAAGCGCTTGCTTGCAGATAGTCAAAGACTGTAGTCTTCAATATGGAGTGAAGCTTAATATCAAGAAGACAAAAGGTCTCACCACTGGTCCAATTGGCAGGACTACAATAGGTGGAGAAGAGATTGAGATTGTTAATAGTTACAGCTTGCTCGCTTCCACAATCAACACCCTTGGCACCAGCAGTCAGAAAATAAAAACACTAATTACATTGGGAAAATCTGCTGCCAGGGACCTCTCCAGAGTACTGAAAAGCAATGATGTCAATCTAGAGACTAAGGTGCACCTGATCCAGGCCATGATCTTTGCAATTGCTTCCTATGGAAAAGAGAGCTGGACAATGACTCAGGATGACAGAAGAATTGATGCTTTTGAATTGTGGTGCTGGAGGAGTCTTGAGCATTCCACGGACCACCAGGAAAAAAAATGAGTCTGTCTTGGAGAGGATGAAACAAAGTTTCTCCTATGAGGCTAAGATTTTGAAGTTCTTTCTCACATACTTTGGGCACAAGGCCAGGAGAAGGAGATCATGCTGCGAAGGGCACAAAAGATGACCCTGATGAGATGGACTGATACAGTAACTGAGGCAATGGGAGTTGGTGTCTGATACAGTAACTGAGGCAATGGGAGTTGGTGTCTGATACAGTAACTGGGGCAATGGGAGTTGGTGTCTGATACAGTAACTGGGACAATGGGAGTTGGCGTTTTGGGATTAGTGAGACTGGCTCAAGACAAGGTAGGCTTCAGAGGTGACTCAGCAGCACATAACAATAACAACAACAACAACATATTCCTAGCAGGGGAATAGCTGAATCATATGGGATTTCTATGTTCAGTGTTTTGAAGAAATACCAAACTATCTTTCACAGTGGTGGTACCATTTTACAATGCCACCAACTTGAGGTAAATAGATATCCTTTCAGGGGCTCTGATAACACTGTGGTTAAACACTTGGCAGGTAACCAAAAAAAATTGAGAGCTTGAACCCACCAACTTCTCCATGGGAGAAGGCTGAGGCAGTCTGCTTCTGTTAAAGAGCCCTGGAAACCCTACGAGGCAGTTCTGCTCCAGAATCTCTGTGGTTTAAATCAACTTGGCAGAGGATTTAGATATCCCATATTGAAAAGGCTGCCAATATTGGAAATGTGTGGGTTCTGTTCTTTCAGTTGAAGTTAAGGCCTCTAATTTGTCGAAGGGTGAGAGACAATGGCAGCACTGAGTATGTAATTCCCCTTCCATGGACTTCCAGCTAACACTGAGCACGATATGGAGTATTGCTGAGTTTGCAAACCCATGATATCTAAGGTACCACTGGACTTGTATAATGCCTACAGACTAAGAAAAAGGCCAGAAGAACCTTACTATGTAGTTAAGGTGTTCGAGTATTTTAGACTGTCTGCTGCTGTCCGTTCGCAAAGCAGGCTCTGAGTGATTCATGACAACATCATGTATAACAAGGGAACCTTGTTCAATCCTACACCATCTTCACAACCTTTCCTAGAGCTGAGTCCACTGTTGATGCGATTGTGTTCATTCATCTCATTGAGAGCTTTTTCTTGTTTTTGCTGAGTCTTTACTTTACATAGTCTTCACCAGCAATGGTCTTCTCTGACTAGGTCTTCTCTAGTCTTTCCTGATGTCTTGTTATCTCCAGTTCAATTTTATTTCCTCTCAAGTATATGTATTCCTTCTTCTGGAACCCCACCATACACTCTGTATTCTTTGCCAATGTTGTTGTTGTTGTTATGTGCCACCACGCGTCACCTGCGACCCACAGCAACCCTGTGTATAACGGATCTGAACCCTGCTCTATGCTAAGCCAATGTTATCGTGTCTGACACACCCCTGTTACCCTAGTCACTGAATCAATCCATCTCATCAAGGGTTTTCCCCTCCTGCACTGTTCCTCCACCCTCCCAAGCATGTGTGATCCTAGTATCACAATCAAAACACATGGATTTTTCTTAGGACTTTATTTCTTGCTATTTAGCTTTCTCAGACATATTAAGACAATTAACAAGAGCATAACTTGGGTCAAGTACACCTTAGTCTTCAAAGTGGTAGTCTTTTTTGTGCTTTTAAAAGGTCTTCTGAAGTGTAATTGCTAAATGCAATATGTCATTTGAGTTTGTGACCACCTCTTCTGTACGTATTGATTATTAACTTAAATAGAATGAGATTCTTGAAACTCTAATGTTCTCTGTAATGTAATACTTTTTTCATTATTTAAAAAATCAAATATTTTTTTCATGATTTCATTTCAGTTAAAATGGTTTCTGTTATTAAAAATAGTAATTAGGCAGCTTATTTTCCAAACATCATTGCCTTCTACTGAAGTTGTCTATACCCTATGTAGATATAGATGACAACTATGGCGTAGTTGCCATAATAACCCTTGGTCAATTTTTAAATACTTATTAGAATTTAACATTTTCTATCCTTAAAGAAAATTTAATATTAATTCCAAATTGTCTATTAAATAAGGCATGATTCCATATTGATTGTTGTTGTGGTTGTTGTTGTTGTTATGTGCCGTCAAGTCATTTGCGACTCATAGCGACCCTATGTACAACAGCCCTAAACCGTGCCCTATCCTGTGTCAATCGCACTGTCTCCAACACACCCATCCCGATTACCCCAGTTACTGAATCAATCCACCTCATAGAGGGTCTTCCTCTCCTGCACTGTCCTTCTACTCTACCCAGCATGATGTCCTCTCCAAAGACCTGTCTCTCCTTACAACATATCCAAAGTATGTCAGACAAAGCCCCAGAATCTTTGCCTCCAAGGAGTAGCCTGGGTTAACCCTTTCTAGGATGAATCTATTTGTTTTCTTGGCAGTCCATGGTACATTCAATGCTCTTCTCCGGCACCACAGCTCAAAGGCATCAATTCTCCTTCTATCCTCCCTAGTCATTGTCCAGCTCTCTGATGCATAACAAGTGATTACAAAGACCATGGCCTGTATCAGGCGCACCTTCATCTCCAGAGAGACACCGTTGCTCTTGAGTACTTTAGAGAGGTCCCTAACAGCAGACTTTCCCATCACAATATGTTTTTTTATTTCCTGGCTGCTGGTGCCAAGAGTGTTGACTGTGGAGCTGAGCAAACTGAAGCTGGATAAGATTAACCATAAGAGCTGCATTCACACAACTTTAGTATAAAGGGGGAAATGATTATGGTTTCTGGCAATGAGGTTAATAATGAAAGAGGTAATTGGGAACTCAACCTTAAACCAAGTTCTGGCAGGTAAATGGAACATCATCTTGTCTTAGATGGTAGATGCACAGCAGGAAGCAAGGCTGGAATGGCCTCAGCAGTCCAACATAGAGAGAACAATAATAATTGCAAGATTCTAAAGAGTTTAGTCCAATCACTAAATATGCACCTCAGCGGCAAGAAACCAAAGAAGGTATTTCCCAGTCAGTAATAGAGTCAGAGTCACATTTAACAAAAGTCTTTACGGCAAACAATGGAGAAAGTAGTTGTTGTTGTTGTTGTGTACTGTCAAGTTGAAACCAATCCATAACTGACCCTCGGATGGGTTTTCAGAGTCCATTTATCACACAGGAGGGGATTTCACATCCTTCTTCCATGGAACAGTTGGTGGCCTCGAACCATATGCCTTCAGGATTGCAGCACAGTTTCTTGCTACAAGGCCACCAGCGCAAGTAATGTTGTTGTTATGTGCCGTCGAGTCGTTTCCGACTCATAGCGACCCTATGCACAACAGCCCTAAACCCTGCTCTATCCTGCGCCAATCTTACTGTCTCTGACACACCAATCCCGATTACCCCAGTCACTGAATCAATCCATCTCATAGAGGGTCTTCCCCTCCTGCGCTGTCCCTCCACCCTCCCAAGCATGATGTTCGTCTCCAAGGACCCATCCCTCCTGGCAACATGTCCAAAGTATGTCAGACGAAGCCCCAGAATCCTTGCCTCCAAGGAGTAGCTTGGTTTAATCCTCTCCAAGATGAATCTGTTTGTTTTCCTGGCAGTCCATGGTACATTCAGTACCCTTCTCCAGCACCACAGCTCAAAAGCATCCACTCTCCTTCTGTCCTCCCTAGTCATTGTCCAACTCTCTGATGCATAACAAGCGATTGCAAAGACCATGGCCTGTATCAGGCGCACCTTAGTCTCCAGAGAGACACTGTTGCTCCTGAGTACCTTTGAGAGGTCCCTAATAGCAGACTTTCCCATCGCGATACGCTTTTTTATTTCCTGACTGCTGGTACCAAGAGTGTTCACTGTGGAGCCGAGCAAACTGAAGCTGTGAACACTCTCAATCTCTTCATCATCCATCCTGACGCTGCCAATTGGTCCAGTGGCGAGAATCTTTGTCTTCTTGACATTGAGCCTTCGTCCATACTGAAGGCTGCAGTCCTTGACCCTCCGCAGCAAGTGCATGAGGTCCTCCTCAGTTTCAGCAAGCAGGGTTGTGTCATCTGCATAACGCAGACTGTTAATAGATCTTCCACCAATCCTGATGCCACAATTCTCCTCATAGAGCCCAGCTTCTCGGATAATCTGCTCTGCATACATGTTGAAAAGGTATGGAGACAGGATGCATCCCTGGCGTACACCCTTCCCAATTTTGAACCATGCAGTGTTACCCTGCTCTGTTCTGACTACTGCCTCTTGATCCAAGTACAGGTTTCGCATTAGCACAATTAAATGTTCTGGGATTCCCATTCTTCTCAGAGTCAGCCACAGTTTGTTATGATCCACACAGTCAAATGCATTAAATAATTTAAAAATAAATTTGAAAAATACTCTAATATATTTTTATGGTTGTTGTTAGGTGTGGAGTTTATTATTCAAACTTAATTTCCTAGCCATTAAATTTTACTTTTCATGTGGATGAATGGGAATATGCGAATAGAGTCTGCTAACCTACCCACGGGAAGATTGGCTAGTCTCACCATTGACTTTAGCAGATTCAGCAGTAGAAAAGGAAGACTTTCCCAGCCAGCAAAGAAGAAGCAAGAGAACGTAGTATGTCCTTCAGGCCCAGAAATTCTTTCACCAGCTAGACCTATGGCAGCAGCAAGAATGCCCAGAGCAGAGAAACACGGAACCAACATGAGATGGAGATGACCTTGGGACTGCTACCCCCAACAGATCGAATTAGAGCTAAGCTAGGAGACTCTGCCCAACTTTATTGAACAACTGATGGAGGGAAATGGAGAGTTAAAATTCAAAGGACTGAGAAATTTGTACTACTGGCCTTAAGTCATGAGGCTAAAAGCAGAGGCACTCCTGAGCACATTTTGGAAGATGTTCTGACTGTGATCAGCTATTAACATGAATTTTAGTTTTTTACTTTATCAGTATGGTTCTATGTGATCAGCAAGCTATTGCATTGGACCCAATAAGTACTAAGATTGGTATTGAGATGAGTAGAAAGAGGTATTAGAGCAGAAGTGATATGTCCGATTGCATAGGAATTGGTTTTGAGGTGTTGATTGCTGTTGATGGGGACAGATCCTCTTTGTGAAGTTGATAAAGGTCAGATATGGCCATCCCCACACAACCATTGCTCTTTTTACATTAGGTGTTTTTGAGTCGGGCCCATAGCAACACTATGAGAAATAGACCTGAATTCTGTCCTATCTTGTGCCATCTTTACTATCACTGGCATACTTGAGCCAATTGCTGTAGTCATTATACCAATTGATCTGGTTAAGGGTCTTCCTCTCTTTCACTGACCCTTCATCTTTTCAAGCATGATGTTCCTCTCCAAAGAATAATCTCTCCTAGCAAGATGCCAAAGAATAATCTCTCCTAGCAAGACGCCCAAACTATGTGAGATGAACCTTTATCATCTTTGTCTCCAAGGAGCACTCTGAATGCACCTTCTTCAAGATATATCTGTTTGTTTTGACAGTCCATGGGGTAGTCAGTACTCTTCTCCAACACCTCCTGACAGTTTGAATCCTGTCAACAACTTCATCTTACTTGGATCTATAATCAAAATCCTTAGTACCAGCAGACAGGAGATGTATTACATTGGGAAAATCTGTTGTCAGGGACCTCTCCAAATTACTGAGGAGCAATGGTGCCATTTTGAGGACTGAGGCATGTATTATTCAAGCCACGGTATTTTCAATCATTTGGCCTGAGTCTGAGAACTGGACATTGAATAAGGATGACAGAAGTAGAATTTATGCCTTTGAACTGTGGTGTTGGAGAAGAGCACTCACTCTTCCCTGGACTCAAAACAAATAGATTATCATGGAGAATGAAGCCGATCCAGGCCATAGTCTTTGCAATTACTTGCTATGCATCAAAGAGCTGAACAATGACTGTTGTCATTGTTGTTAAGTGCCGTCGAGTCAAAGGCGACTCATAGCGACCCTATGAAGGAGAGTCCTTGATGTTTGGGTGACTTTCATCCTCTCTCCAAGTTCATAGGGTTTCTGGAAGCAAGCTATTATGGAAGTGGACCCCACTCCTCCTTCCACACTGAACAATGACTAGGGATTATAAAAGGAGAATTGATGCCTTTGAGCTGTGGTGCTAGAGAAGAGTATTGAGGGTACCGTGGACTGCTAGGAAAAGAAACAGATTCATCCTGGAAAGCGTTAAACTGGGTGGCTCCTTGGAAGCAAGAATTCTGAGGCTCCGTCTAACATACTTTGGACATGTTGTAAGGAGAGACTGGTCCTTGGAGAAGGACATCATGCTTGGGAGGGTGGAGGGACAGCG
>NW_006399805.1:6856272-6893278 GCF_000299155.1 Elephantulus edwardii | reverse complement strand
CCATGGACTGCTAGGAAAACAAACAGATTTATCCTGGAAAGGGTTAAACTGGGTGGCTCCTTGGAAGCAAGAATTCTGAGGCTCCGTCTAACATACTTTGGACATGTTGTAAGGAGAGACTGGTCCTTGGAGAAGGACATCATGCTTGGGAGGGTGGAGGGACAGCGCAGGAGGGGAAGGCCCTCTATGAGGTAGACTGATTCAGTGACTGGGCTATTTGGGATGGGAGTGTCAGAGACAGTGCAATTGGCACAGGACAGAGCAGATTTTAGGGCTGTTGTACATAGGGTCGCTATGAGTCACAGGCAACTCGACGGCACATAACAACAACAACAATACACATTTAATAGGTATAGAGAGAATGTAACCCTGACACACATCTTTCTTAATTTAAACCATATAACGTTCCCTTTAGACACTCTTAAAATAAAAGACAATAGTACCTGAAAATTCATCATTTTTTTCTCATATTTTGACCAACTTTCAACTAGCATCATCATTTCATGGCACGGTTGGTTTTCTCCAAACATAGCATAGACTTCCAGAGAATGTGATGGCAATAATTAATCTCATTGAGAAAATTTCTCCTGTTATTTTGTTCACTTATGACTAAGTAATAGATTTATATATATATATTTTATATATATATTTATATATGTAATGTGTATATATATGTATAGCATGTATATATGTGTAATGTGTATATGTATATGTGTATGTATGTATATGTATGTGTGTATATATATGTGTGTGTGTATATATATATATATATATGATAGTCTGTCATAATAAAGATGATCTCAATGCGCAAAAGACATAGAAAGAATTTTCACAGAGGAAGAGATTCAAATGGCCAACAGATATATGAAGAAATGTTCCAAATCACTGGCAATAAGAGAGATGCAAATCAAAACCACAGTGAGGTACCATGTCACTCCAGTAGCAGTGGCAAAGTTTAACAGGACAGCAAGTAATAAATATTGAAGAGGATGTGGTGAGATAGGACCTCTTATACATTGTTAGTGGGATTGTACAATGATACAACCACTCTGGAAGGAAGTTTGACACTTCCTCAAAAAGTTGAACAAAGAAATTCTATATGGCTCAGCCATTCCATTGTTTGGAATATATCCCAAGAAAATGAGAACTGAGGCTCAAATAGAAATGTGTGCACCAATATTCACAGCAGCATTATTCACCATTGCAAGAACATGGAAACAGTCCAGATGTCCAATCTCAAACAAATGGATTGAGAAGTTGTGGTACATTCATACAATGGAATACTGTACAGCACATAGGAGCAATGATTTTGTAAATTACTACCTAAGAAAAGACTAAGAAGACAACTACCTGGAAATCATCTGCAGCAGCAAACTTGCCTCTGGAAACTCTCTGAATGTGGAGAAATGACAAAAGTTATACAAGTGTTCAGGTCCTTCATTCATAGGGTTGCTATGAGTCGTCTACAACTTGATGGCATTTAACAACAATAACAACAACAACATAGAGGGAGCTCTGTTGGCCTAGTGGATAGAAAGTGATGCCACCAAGCCAAAGGTGGGTGATTTTAATGTGTGGCCCTCTGGCCTGGTTTTAATTGTTTTTGGTCAAACGTTCTTCTAAGTGGCATAGCACTGGTTTGTCCATTTGCTGTGATGCTAAATGCGACACTGATGTGTCAAATGTGATAATGGTAACCCATGGTGAACAATGTTTGGTGGAGCTTTCTGATTAAAATAAGCTTGGAACCAGGAGCGACATCCACTTCCAAAATGGCTTGCCTCCAGAAACTCTGTGAACTTGGAGAAACGTTGACAGTTACACAAGTGTTCAGGTCTTTCATTCATAGGGTTGCCATCAAGAACTACCTAATTTGGGAGGGACTGGAGAACATTATGCTGAGTGAACTAACTCAGTCTCACAAGGACAAATACTTTACAAAAACCATTATTGTAGAATGAGTATGAGGATTCAGGCTGGGGGGAGAAGGGCAGAAATAGATGGGTGAGTGAGGATGGGGGGGTAGGGTGTAAATCAAAGGGTTGCACAATTCGATGGGTGAATGGGTTGAAGGTAATGGGAAGGATCTTTTGTGAAAAACAATGTATTCAAACTTTGTAAATAAATCAGAATCAAATTAAAAAGCAAAAAAGATGATCCTGAAGTTCAAACATGTTCTCATTTACTCTGTTGAAATAGAGCCCCCAGTGTACACAAGCCTTGGTGACAGAAACCACTGAAACACTTCAAGGAATGCAAGAGAGAAACATGAAATAAACTGAAAGCACACAGAAAAAGATGGGGAAAACATAACTATATGGAAGACATATGTTTCCAGAAATCACACATGAAGATCAAGAATAGTGAAAGTATACGAATGTCAGAAAAGTGCTGCAGTGGGTGAGTTTGCAATATTGCAGACCAAGGACAAAGATAGGGTTTGAGGGCTTAGTTTTGGAACATGTTGAGAATTGAACATCTATTTGAACATATTGCCAGCAGCATAGTGTGTATTGTGCTGTTCTGCCAACCAGATGGCCACAAGTTCAAATATAACAGCCATTCCTCTCTTTCCTCACAGAAAGATGAACTGTTTCATCCAAGTTATATATTCTTGGAAACTCAATGGAGGGTGATTGTAAGTTGAGCTTAACTCAATGGCATTGGACTTGCTTTTGGTTTTTAGATCAAGAAATAGTAAAAAAGAACAAAGGGACAAACACTGCTTGGGGAATACTGGGAATGGTATATGGCAGGTGTCCCATTTATCTTACTTATTTAACATATATGGCAGGATATAAGATCAGTATCCAAAAATCAATGGGATTCCTTGATAGTAGCAAAGAGAACTCAGAGAAGGAAACTAAGAAAGTAATACCATTTACAGTAGCCAACCACAACTGACATACTTGGGAGTGAACCTAACTAGAGACAAAAAAGACCTATACAAAGAAAACTACAGAACATTTCTGCAAGACACACACACACATAATCCTGCCAAAAGCATTTCATATGTTCAATGCAACTTAAATACAGATACCAAATTAATTTTTCAAGGAGATCAAAAGGGAAATTGTCAAGTTTATTTGGAGAGGAAAGAGACCCCGAATAAGCAAAGTACTTATGAAAAACCAAAATGAAGTGGGAGGCATAGCATTCCTTAACCTCAATACCTACTACATAGTGGTGGTAACCAAAACAGCATGGTACTGGTACCACGATAGGCACACAGACCAATGGAACAGAACTGAGAACCCAGAAATGGGCGCAGCTGTTTATGGTCAACTGATACTTGACAAGGAAATAAAACCTATCAAATGGGGAAATGACAACCTCTTAAACAAATAGTGCTGGCAAAATTGGACTGTTACCTGCAGAAAGCTGAAACAGGATCCACATCTCACATCATACACAAAAATCAACTCAAGGTAGATCAGAGATCTGGAAGTAAAGCCTAAAACCATAAACTTCATCAGAGACACGTTGGTATTAAGCTTAGACTTGACTAGGAAGTCTATGATATAAACAGACTGCCAATTACAGCCAGAAATGCTCAGTCTGGAGAGGATAAAATTAATGAACGGGTCCTTCTAAAGATAAAATGCCTGTGTGCATCAAAAACTTTTTCCAACAAAGTGAAAGGAAAACCTACTGACTGAGGAAAAAAAAACATTTGGAAATCCCATTTCGGACATGGGTCTCTTATCAAAAGTTTACAGAACACTACGGAGTCTCCACAAGAAAAGAACTGATCATACAACTACAAAATGGGCAAAAATCATTGAAAGACTTTTCACAGAGGAAGATATTGAGATGGTCAACAGACACATGAACAAATGCACCAAATCACTGGCAATAAGATAGATGCAAATCAAAACCACAATGAGATAACATCTCATTCCTGGGCACATATGCAACAGGCCAGCAAGTAAGATGTGTTGGAGAGGATGTGGTAAGGTAGAAACCTTTCACAGAAATTCCATATGACCCGACTATTCCACTGCTGGCAATATATCCCAAGAAAATAAGAAATGAGGCACAGAGACTTGTACACCGATGTTCATAGCAGCATTATTCAGCATCACGAGAACGTGGAAACAGCCCAAATGTCCAACCACAATCAAATGAATTGAGAAATTATTGTACATTTACATGATGAGATACTACGCAGCACACAAGAGCGATCATTTTATAAATTATTACCTAACTTGGGAGGGACTGGAGAGCATTATGCTGAGTGAACTAACTCAGTCCCTTAAGGACAAATACTGTATAAGACATTATTGTAGAATGAGAATGAGGACACAAGGAGAGGGGCAGAGGAGGGGAAGAAGAGGGCTGAGGATGGGCGGGGGTGGTGGTGGCAATAATCATAGGGTCAGACAATTTGATGGGTGGAGAGAAGCAGGGGTGAAGGAAATGGAAAAGATCTGGTGTGAAAAACAACCTATATGAACTTTGTAAATAAACAAGTATGAAATTTTTAAAAAGCAAACATGTCTGTTACACATCTTCTCAAGTTATAAAGATTTTATATGTAAGGTTACTATGAGTCAGGCCCACTTTGACACCCATCAACAAGGCTCCCCAGGGAGAGAGTTTAATAATAAATTGTAGAAGAATCAGTGAAATAATAGCTTTGGGGGTTTTATCAAGGAAAAAAGTTCCAAAAATCTGCCAGGGCAATTGATGAATAGAAACAAGAAAGACTATTTTCTAAAGATAACTAGAAGTGGAAAGGTGGAAACCAGGGAGAGAGAAAGCACCAGGAGGGGAGAGAGAGAGAAAACCAACTGTTACTGCACAAAAGGGCAGATCCATTTGCGTGCTGGACAGGAAATAAATCAGCACCATATGCTCTGGTTTTGGGATAATTCAGAACTTCCTACATGAACTTGAGCAAATTTCTGTGCCTTGTTTGCTTCCACACAAAAGACCGAGGGTAATTATATTCTCGACAACAGGGTTATTGTACTGCCTCAATTAGAACATTGGTCAAAGGCGTGGGGATCAGAGTTGAATAGCTTGTTGGCAGTTTGGGTGATGATATCAGGGAGGACGCCTGTTCCCCCAGCTGCAGCCATTCAACCCGCCGAGCTGAGGTCAGCGGACAAGGCCGGTGCACAAAGGAATGCTTTGGCAAGTGGCAGAGACGGCATGAATCAAAGTTGTGAAACAAAATAGCCATCAGCTGCCTTCCAGCCCCATTGTGGAAGGGAACCAATGTTGGACAAACATTTTTATAAAAGGACATAAGATTGTAAAAAGGAAGCATCGAACAATAGTTCACAGGGCCAGCAAGATAGAGGAAGTAAATGTGCAAGATTATCTCACACATCTCTGAAGCCTCCCTGGCATAAAGCCAGGCAACCGGCACATGAGCACACTGGAAGGCCGTGAGGGCTGCAGGGATGTGCTGTAACATTGATGACCATTTCCGGATCATAAATCAGTAAGTGTTCTAACTTAATGAGGAACAAACCATACCAAATCGGTAAAGGAGGACTACCTATCCCCAAGGTATCTAGACATTCAATAAACAGTTCTAAGCATGTGAGCCTAACTCGTATGAAGGAAGCTCTGGTGGTTGGTAAGGAATTATGATGCTGATCTAAAGGTAGTGGCGGTTGTTATGAGCCATCGAGTCACGATCAAATCCAACAGGTGCTCCAACAAGAGAAAGATGGACAATCTCATCCCATGCAATTAATTAATCGCCTCTGAAAATCTGCTGGAGGGCCAACTGTGTGTCGGTTCCAACTCGATAGTACAAAACAATAACAATAATTGGTCTGAAGTAAGTGCACATTACAGCCACAGAACAAATAAGTTTTCGATAAAGTTCCTCTAGACCAGTAGTCTCAAATGTGTTGGATGTTGCCCTCATCACCCTCGGGGTGAATCTATAAATCTGAATTTGAGCAAGGTTACTAATTGACTTTATTGACCAGACAGACATTGGGTTCCTAGTCCTACATTCAGAGGTGAGTAGCCTGTGAGCCTATGGGTCACAGATGAAACCGTCACCTAGCACACCGCCACTGGCATTGTCCCTAATTACGACGCAAGAAGTCGTGGTGCTCAGTTATCAAAGGAAGGTTGGTGGTGTGAATCCACCAGCTGAGGACCTGCTCCCATAAATAGTACAGCACAGAAAAGTCTGTGGAATAGCTCTACTCTCATTAAACAGTCACTCTTAAGTTGAAAGAACTTGACAGCTTACAACTACAAGATAGTCACTGCTCTATCATTGTGAAAAAGATCCCATTTTCTCCCAACCCACCTATTACTTCTCCTAAGGACTGCAAAATGCCCCACTGAGACCCTGTTCAATCCTTCATCTTTTTTAAACAAATAAAATGCAAATAACTTATCCTTGGCTCTATCGTGTTGTTTTTGTTAAATACCATCAGGCATAGACTCATAGCAACCCTATCAACAAGACTTGAACACTTGTATAACTTTCATCGTTTCTCCAAGTTCATAGCATTTCCAGAAACAAGCTATTTTGGAAGTGGATGCCACTCCTGCTTCCAAGCTTGTTTTAATTGGACAGCTCCACCAAACACTGCCCACCTTTGGTAACTGTTATTCCATTTGGCACATCAGTGTCACAATGTTTTGCATCACAGCAACCACGAGTTACCTTTGTACAGCAAAGCTGTAAAGCAATCCTTGGCTCTAGTCTTTACAAAAATACCTAAGGAAAAGGAATGTGGTTAAATTCATTACCCCCTTTCTGAAGATGAAAGGCTTTGCCTCTTACACACACACACACCACCTTATGTCCAAACAAGAAACAGAGACCAGTGGTACAAATGTCAGGATTGCAACAAAGGCAAAGGGGGAGAGGCTTGAAGGGTGGGCGAGAGTCAGAACTGCAGCTGGGAGCAGCCCTCGGCTGCCGGACATTGCCCTTTCCAACCAATCCAGCAGCCACTAAATTGCCTTACTTTTTAGAAACTGCACCTGTGAGGAGACATCTCCAGTATGAACAAGTCTGTTCATTCTAGAGGAATGAATTCCCAATTTGGAGCAGAGCAGTATGTCCAGCCTCCACTTGCCCTCCTGGGTCACTTCCACCCTTCCTCCTGGAGTCAGGTACAAGTGCAAGTTTACAACCTGCACACCTAAAGGCTTCCCACTGTTCTCTGGGGAGAGTGCTTTGCATTGCAGATGGGCAGCATTGTATTAGCGCTGTCATAATATTACAGTAATTTCCATAGCACAGTAATTTTTAAAAAATCAATTAGGCAATTTTGCTGAAGGCTGTGAACCAGGTGAAACTAATTAGGGCTTACGAAAGCCAGACTGTCCCCCACGTCCTCTGTGAGCTCGGGCCGAGAGTCACTCCATCTGCTACCGCGTCTAAGCAGAAGGTTACCTTCTACTCCTTTGGGGCACCGAGACCAGACTCCCACACAGGCCCAGAAAATACCAGCGAGGGCTTCTGGAATTTCGCAAAGACGAGGTACACACACCTCTCTCATCATTGACTCTTAGAATCCGTTCAGATTCGATTATCGAGGTCACCAACAAAGGGTTGCTTTAGGAAAAGGCATTTTTTCCCCAATAGAACATTCATTAAATTGGGCACTAAATCAGATGGTTTAGCACCAGAGCAATGTAGGAATTTAAGAGAGCATCTCTGAGCTAACGTCCCATTTTCTCCTAGTTAAGGAGCCTTGGCAAGGCAGTAACTAGGTACCCCACTGCTGGTTGAAAGGTGAGTGGTTTGAACCTCCCAGCTGCTTCACCCGTGAAAGCTAGAGAGTCTGGCAAGCTCTGCCCTGCTTTGTGTATACGGGTCCTGTGAGTCCAGGCTGACTCAACATCAGGGGGTTGGGTTTGTTTTACCTGTTTGCTTTACACCTTTACAAGAGGTCCGCGAGGTAATAAGCATCATATCTTGATCAGCAACATAGGACGTAGAAGTAATGAAGGTTAGGAAAAAATAGTAGTATTTCCATTCTCTTTATGAGACAGAAAAAAGCATCCCTAGAAACCCCAAGGCTAATTCCTTGTCACGAGTAAGAGCAAGTCACGGGTCCTCCCTCCTGTAATCCCCAGCAAAGCACAATCTTGTTGTGATTAGTTTCAATCAATCACATGTAATCTCCTGTGACTTGTTATGTTGCTGCTAGAACAAAGATTAATTGAGTAATGGTCTCTCCACGCACAAATGATAGATACCATCTATACACCAGCTGGTCTCTGTCCTTCACCTGACTTGGATCGAAGAGGAGTAAGGTAAACCACATACCTCTGGAAACTCTATGAACTTGGAGAAACGACGATAGCTTTTGCTCATATAGTCCCTATGAGTCAACCTCGGCTTGACGGTAACCAACAACAAAAGGCTGGTGGATGGTGTTGATAAGGAAGTGCTGAAAGCTGCCGAGAATTATACCTCTGAATTGTGTTGTTGGCAAAGGACGGTAAGGGTACCATATGTTTTGGGTTGTTTTAGGTGTTTGGCTTGGTTTTTTTGTTTTTGTTTTTCGTTATTTTTCCTGTTGTTTTTGGTTTTGTTTTTTAAGTAGAGCCATAGTGCTTCTTAGAAGCACAAATGATGAGACTTCATGTCAAACATAGTGGACATGTTTTCACAAGGGACAAGCTGCTAAAAAAAGACATCATGCTTCTTAAAGAGTCCAGAAAGCAAAGAAGACTGACATGATGGTTGCAACAATGACTTAAAGACGGTACCTATTAAGTGAATGGAGAAGGACACTGTGACACTGTTGTGTCAGATGTGATAATGGTTACCCATGGTGGACAGTGTTTGGTGGAGCTTTCTGACTAAAACAAGCTTGGAAGCAGAAGTGACATCCACTTCTGAAATAGCTTGCCTCCAGAAACCCTATGAACTTAGAGAAAGGATGAAAGTTATACAAGTGTTCAGTTCTTTTATTCATAGGGTCACAATGAGCCATCTATGACTCCACAGCACTTAACAACAACAACATTAAGTGAATGGAGCAGGACTGGGAAGTACTTCATTCTGTAAATCAGAGAGAACTTGTTGGCGCCTACCAACCAGTGAATCACTCATGGAATGCTGAAGCACAGCTGTCAAAATCAATGTGCAAGGCCCTGCTCTCTTAGGTGATGGACACAGCAAGGTTTCAAGCTGTTGTTCATAGTGTTGCTTTGAGTTGACTTGATGTCATCCAGCAATAACAGCTATGTTAGGAATGCAGATAACAAGACTCCAAGAGTTTTATTTATGTGGAATCACAATTGAAACTATTGACTAATTAATTCAGGAGATACACATCTTAGAAAACGCAGACTGTCAGAACTTCACAGCGGTTAGTAGAATGTTTTAAAAAATGAAAATATCTTCAAGACATTACAAAATAAGATAAATCCATGAGGACATGCTAATTTGCTGACAAAGAAAACATCACAACAGTGCTCTGTATTGCTAGTTCCAAGAGATACCAAAGCAAAGAGAAAGGATGTAACAAGCTCGAAGCTTTCCTATGAAAACAAGAGCTGGTGACATTCTGCCACATGCCACCGCTCACTGCCAGACCGGTGGCTAACAAGGCTCGAGGTGTGCGCCACAGTGGAAGAGGGAGGAGGAACCATCCCAAAACCAAGTCACTGCCACAGAGTCAGTCATAACTCACGGCCGTCCTCCACTGAGACCCCAGGGCTCCCACAGTTAGCGGAGTAGGTTGTCGTATCGTTCCCCTGCTGGGAACTACTATCAACACATATCCCACTATGCACCAGGACCTTTCACTTCGAAACGAATGATGGTGTTAGCCAGTCAGATTTGTTTTTTTCAGCCATTCAACAGTGGTAAAGTTTCCAGCTCCTGAACCAAAAAGTCAGCAGGTCAAACTCATCAACCATTCTGCAGGAGAAAAAGTTTGCAGTGAAAAGATGATAGAGAAAAAAAAGATGATAGCATCAAGACTGCAGCATCTGACATCACACAGGGCAATTCTACTCTCCTTTAGGACTCCTGAGTCAGATCAACTTCACATCAATGGACTAAGTTTAGTTTGGGAACATTAGCACTTAACTGTGAACACCAAACAAAGGCTCTATATAGCATAAGTAGTTTCTTAGATGGTTTGCCCAGAGTTGTCCAAGTTACCAAAGTTACTTATTCCTTGAAAGAATATACTATTAAACTTTGTCAATGCAGAGATTAATAAATTACCATTTGTGGTTTATGGTAGTGAATAATGATTTAGCTTTTTCCATAAGCTACTTGTTAATAGCTTTATTCTAGGGCAGAGTTTCTCAATCTTAGCCATACATTGGAAACATATGGGAAGTTTAAGAAATACTAGTACTGTCTCATATCTAGCACCGCTAGTTTAATTATTTGGAATACAGCCACGTGTTCCTGGAATTGGAATGTTTAAGCTATCCCAGGTACTTCTAGCTTACAGCAGAGGTCAGACATTCTCTGAGAATCTTAAGAAAGACTATGGTTTTGGTGATATGGATCTTGATTTGAGTCCTTAATTCACCAGTTTATCATTATTGGATTACCTCACTTGTTTTATGGGGGTTTTTAAATAAATAAACACTAAGCTCATATCAAAATTGTAAAGTGTTTTGTTTCTTGCCATGGATAAAAAACAGTGACTATAATACATGGTCACAAGTTATGACTTTAGTCTGTCCCTGTCTGTCCTAAAACTTGGTAAAAACTCATATTTTTACACAGCTACACCTAGGAAAGTCACTGCTTCCTTTCTAACCACTCTCTGAACTTTAGAGAAATTAGCCTTTTCCAGGTCTTTTCTAAATTACTTTACATGGAAAGTGACTAGAAGCGTTGATGGTCATGTCAAAACCAATAGATGTTTCAACAACCACCATCATCTATTTCTTATCCTTTGAAATAACTTTTTTTTCCAAAGAATTTGATGTAGGGGACACTTTAGTAAACTTCAGGTGACATATAATAAGACCAAAAAGGAAAATTTTTAGTGAAAGGCCAATTAGATTCAATTGTTCAAAATAAAGTTATGAGCTGATTTGTCCCTACGCCCCCAAAACACACACTGAAATAGGGTTGGTTTTTTAAGATATTACTAGTTAACATGAAGTCATAGTGGAGTAAGTAATAGCTCTTCCCATCTGAGTGGTGTCCTTAGACATGAAAACAAAAATTGGGAAGAAATGTATTGTTCTTATTGTTAGGTACAGCTGAGTTGAATCTGACTCATAGTGACCCTACGTGTAATAAATCACAGCCTTGTCCCTCCTGCAAAACCGTGTTCCTCCTCTCAGTCTCCACCGTGTGTAAACCCATTGTTGTAGCCAGTATAGCAATCAAATCCATTGAAGGTCTTCCTCTTTTATTGACCCTCCACCTTTTCAAGCTGGCTTTTAAGTACTCATCCATGGACTTGCTCCTCTTGACAATGTGCCCAGTGTATGAGAGATGACTATTCACAATATTTGGTTCTAAGAAACACTCTGAACTAAACCTCATCCAAAACTGTTCTTTTGACAGTCCATCTATTCAATACTCTTCAGAAATGTATCTAGAAGTCAAGGTACACCTGGGCAACTAGGTCAAAGAGACACAATAGATCTTCCCCTAGAGACTCTTAGGGCCACCCTCAT
Organism: Elephantulus edwardii; assembly: GCF_000299155.1. Classification (NCBI taxonomy): domain Eukaryota; kingdom Metazoa; phylum Chordata; class Mammalia; order Macroscelidea; family Macroscelididae; genus Elephantulus; species Elephantulus edwardii. Next base: position 6,881,674 of record NW_006399805.1, on the reverse strand, counting down.
TCCATCTCCTCTTTTGAATCTATCTTGAATTTCTCATTGAAATTGTTAGAGCTGTTTGTAATGATATTGAGCAAAAGAAAAAGTGCCTTACATATCGCTGAGATGCTGGAAGCTATGCCACTAATATTTCAAATACAAGTAAGGCCACTTATGCAAACACTCTTCAGTAGAACTTTCAAGCTAAGGCAGACTAGGACGTTGTTGTTGTTGTTGTTGTTGTTGTTGTTGTTGTTGTTGTTGTTGTTAAGAGCCATCGAGTCACAGGCGACTCATAGCGACTCTATGAAGGCTTGGGTGCCTTTCATCCTCTCTCCAGGTTCATAGGGTTTCCAGAGGCAAGCTATTATGAAAGTGGATGCTGCTCCTGCTTCCAAGCTTGTTTTAATCGGGGAGCTCCACTCCACTCTCTGTCTGCATTGCGTAACCGACCATTAACGCATTTGACACATCAGTGTTACGGTGTTCAGCCTCTCGGCAACCACAAGTTACCACTGTGCTGTATGGAAACTTGTACACCAGGGCTATATGACCTAGAGGTATGTCTGAACAAAAACTAGGACGTAAGATATGAAAATGTGCATCTGAAAAAGTGTGATCAGTGACTATCTTCTGTGGAACACTGGAACAATGTCAGATATGGTGTGTTGTTGTTGTTGTTTGCCTTTGAGTCAAGCACAACTCATAGTGACCCTATGAACAAAAGGCTTGAAGCCTTTCTATAACTATCAACATTTATCAAAGTTCATAGAGTTTCTAGAGGCATGTTGTTTAGGAAGTGGATGCCAATGTAGGTCAAATTTAATAATGTGGTTGAAATAATCATTTCCTAATGTTACATGACTCAAAATGAGAATAAACAGATGCAAACATCCACTAGTAATTGGGATATAGAATGTATAAAGTATAAATCAAGGGAAATTGGAAGTTGTCAGAAAATGGAATGTTTAAAGTTCAATAGCCTATGCATTAACGAGTTAAAAGAGACTGGTGTTTGAATGGGATACTCATAGCAGTTAACACACTGGGGATGACACGTTGGAAAGGAATGACATGACATTCATTGTGTAAACAAATATTTCAGATCCATCCTAAAGCATTAGCTTGTCAATGATAGGATAATATTCACATACTCACAAGGAAGAGCAGTTAATATGATTATTATTGTTGTTGAGTGCTGTCAAGTTGAGCGTGGCTCATAGCGACCCTATGAACAAAAGACCTGAACCCTGTTCTATGACTATCATTGTTCATAGTTTCCAGAAGCATGTTGTTTAGGAAGTGAATGCCACTCCTGCTTCCAAGCCTGTCTCAATCTGGGAGTTCCAATAAATACTCTCCATGATTGGTAACCATCATGACATTTAACACACCAAAGTGGCACAGTGTTCAGCATTACCGCAACCCCAAGTTACTTCAGTACAGCAAGTTGACAGACCAGTACTGTGCCACCTACAAGAATGTTCCTTCCAAACACTATTAACACCACTAAACACTACTACCAAAAATCTTCAGTTTGAAGACATTCATAAACTGTCACAGTCTGAAATTGATCAAATGTGCAATCAGGATGTATTTACAATTACAGCTGCATTCAAAAGAGGCTGTAAGGTGAACACTATCATTGCTGATGTCAGATGAATCTTGATTTAATGCAGAAAATACTTGAAAGATATTTATGTGTGTTTTATTGACTATACAAAAGGCATTCAGCTGTGTGAACCCTAACAAATTATAGATAACTTTGGAAAAAAAAATGGGAATCCCAGAACACGTAATTGTGTTCAAGCAAAATCTGAGCATGAATCAAGAAGCAGCTGCTTGAATAGAACAAGACGCTAGTGCGTGGTTTAAAAGCATAAAAGGTGTGTACTGCATTTCATCATTTCACTGTACCTATTCAATTTGTATGCTGAGCAGACAATCCGAAGAGGCTGAACTAGGTGAAGATCGTGGAAGCAGGATTAAAAGAAGGCTCATCAGGCAGCTGAGATGCAGTCTTGCTTGCAAAATGTGAAGGGGACTTGAAGCACTTACTGAAGAAGTTCAAAGACCACAGCCTTTTCACCTCAGCATAGAGACAAGAGAAATCTTCAAGACTTTTTAATAAGCAGCATCATGAAAGATGGAGAAAATATTGGCATTTTCAAATATTTCATTTTACTTAAATCCATAGTCAACACTGACAGTAGTCAAGAAATCAAATGATGTATTACATCGAGAAAATCTGCTGTCAAAGAGTTAATGGGCACGGAAGTTAACTATAAAGACTACGGTGCTTCTGATGCCAGTCATAGTATGCATGTGAAAGTTGGGCAATGAATAAGGATGACCAAAATATAAAATATTGATACTTTGGAACTATGGTATTAGCTAAGAGTTTTGAATTTTTAATGAATAAATCTTTTTTGGAAGAATTACAGCCAGAATGCTCCTCAGAAGCAAAAATTCTGAGAATTTTTCTTATATACTTTGGGCATGTTGTCAGGAAAAGCTAGTCAGTGGGAAAAGACATCACACTACTCAAAGTAGACTGTCAGTGGAGGCAGGATGCCTCTCAAGGAGATGCAATGACACAGTAGACATGCCAATGGACTTAGAGACAGTGGAGATTGTGATTCAAGGCTTTGACCTGTTGTACATAGGGTCATTATGACTCAGAGCTAACTCGCAGCAACTAAGAATAAAAACAATTATTGTCAGTGCAAACACTGAAAACAAAGAAGCACGCTGAGAACCTGGAAATTATTGCCTTGATGATAGAAACAATGCTTGAAGATATCATGTAGAATTCTGCGGGACCAATGACCTAATAATTAGAAATATTTTTTAAAAGACAAATTATTAGAATGCATGTCACATCACATGAACATAAACTGAAGGCATATACAACAATGAAATAAATTGTATCTGTGGAAAGTCAAAGAAGCAGCTTAATCAATATCACTGGTCAGAACAAGGCCACAAGTCGACGGTGGAATGTACAATTAAGTATTCATATTTGAGTTTAAATTAAAGCAATGAAAACAAGTCTGCAAGAGTCAGATGCCAGCCATGAATGCATCCCACCTGAGCTTAGAGATTATTGAAAGAACAGATAGGAGACATTGAACACTAATGACTGAAGACTAAATGAATTGTGAAATGACATCAAGAATATTGTCCATGAAGAAAACAAAATGTAAGAGGAGAAAAAACACTCCAAAATGAATATCAGAAAGAACTCTAAAACTTGCTGTTGAATATAAAGTAGCTAGAAAAATAGGAAGAAATGATGAAGTAGAAGAACCGATTTCAAAAATCCTTTTCAAAAGAGAAAGTATTGGAACAGAATGTACAAAAGCAGGGAGTTAGACAATCAAAAGGAGAGAACACATATAGCATTTTCATGTGGAAAGGACTGAAGGACAAATTCAAGCCTTGAGGTAGAATATTCAAAGAGTCTATGGGCCTTTTCAAGGTCTAAAGGGCTCTGATGGCCTATTGGTAAGAAGCTGTGATGCAGTCCCAACAGCACCTAGTTTGAATCCACCAGCTTCTCCACAGAGAAGGACTGGCAATCTCCTTCCATATGATTTCATGCCTCTGAAAACCAACTGAAGGGTCAGCTATAAGTGGGTTCAAGTCAATGACACACAACAACAACAACAACATAGTCAAAATACTGGAGGATGCAGCAAGAAGATGGAAAGCATACAGTCATTGTGCCAAAAATAATTGTGTCAGGATTAGTAATTTGAAGAAGGAGCATATGGTCAAGCATGTGATGGTACTGAAGGAAGAAGTCAAGTTATATTGGAAGCTTTGATAAAAACCAAGAGTCTAGGAATTGATAGAATACCAGTGGAGATGTTTCAACAGACAATTCACTCATCCATGCCAAAAAATTTCAGAAGAAACCTCTCTAGCCAATGAACTAGAAGAGATCCACATTTATTCCTATGACAAATTAAAGTGATCCAACAGAATGTAAAATTATCAAACTATGTCATTGTTTAATGCAAGTAAAACTTTTGCTAATGATAATTTTAAAATGATTATAGTATATGGACAGTGGCCTTTCAGAAATTCATATGGACTGAGAACATTTGTGGGAATGATCGGTTTCTTCTCAAGATACCAAAGCTGATGCCATGCAGTAGATAGCACTCGGCAGCTACATCATATATGAAGGTTTACAGGAGTCATCCAGAAGCCATCTATAGGGGTGAGTTCTAGAAGTCTTGCTAGCACTGGCACCTGTGCTTTAGCTGGTACTTCCTCACTATCTTTTAAGAGGTAAAAAGCTGCGCAGCACTGGAAAAGCAAGAAACTCATGAAATACTACGCTAAGTGGATAACACTAGAGGACATTATGCTGAGTGAAATATCTCGGTCCCAAAAGGACAAATATTGCATAGGGCTACTATTATAAAATAGGACTGACATTGGGGTGGTGGGAAGACAGAGCAAAAGGGGAGTAATGTTGTATACTGCATTGCAACAAATGAGGGAGAGAACTGTTTAAAAGGGAAATATGATTAGGTATTATTGTCATGACAGGAGTCCAGAATGAAGGCTGCACAGTGCAGTGGACTTGCGGGGAGGGATTGCATAGCAATCAAAGAGTTTTTCTTTTACCATCAAAGAGAAAAGTGAATTGGGGGAGGGCAAGGAGAAAATTGCAACAATGAATGACTGGAAACCCTAAGTCTCTGTAAACTTTCATTAAAATTAGTTTTAAAAAAAGAAAATAACGTTTAAAAGGGGGGGAAGCTATACATTTAGGCAAGCAGTAAATACAAGTCAATGCTTTATGGAAATACATTTCCGAATGCTTCTTTTTTTTTCCAGAGACTTGTAGAAAAGAATTGTGGTAGAGATCAATGCAAAGGGCATGAACTATATATAACAAACCTAAGTTTCAAGCCTAACACTACAAGTTATCAACTGCATTGACCTCAGCCGAAATGCTTCAACTCTCCAAGTCTCATTTTCTTCACTTAGAATTAACAGTCTTTACTTCCAAATGCTGAGCAGAAAAATAATTATTAGCACGTTATATCACACGCTCTCTTTTGTGGACAATTTATCCTCATAATTAGGTCATTAAATGACAGAAACTACTCCTTGAAACTACCCGAGCTTGATCTATCTTTGTTGAGTTTAAATAGTAGCACGGACAGACAGAAGGGCCAAGAAGCAAGTGTGACAGGTTCACCAGTCACCCTTTCCTAGGCAACTTTCTCAGAATAGTCATCACCATCTTTTTTTCTTGGCCACGCACACTCAGGACAGCCACACTGGGAAGAGAAGTCCCTTGAGTGTCCCTTGAAAGAGGAGGAGCAGAAGACACACACTTGGGCCAATCTAGAATTGGTGACTTGATGGGTACAGAATCCATCCATGTAGGAAAAGTTCAAAGTGAAATGGACCCCACAGCATCCACTGCCAGACTAACAGAAGCCCAGTGACGTGCCTACTTCCCAACAACTTGGAGGGTCGGTCTTTACATCCATCCACAAATCACTCAACAGCTCTTGCAGACTCTGAAGTCAAGTTAGATGGAAGTAAAGACTATCCTTTCCATCTGCAATGTAGCCAGGCTCCCCATTATTAAAGAAAGAGCCCCAAGGAGCAAGGAGTCAAACGCCAAACGATTTTTCCATTTTCCTTAAGAAGCCACATATGTGCTGCATTCCTTTTGGAAAACTGACGAGGCACTGAAGGGGGTTTTAACTTACAAAGATTCAAGAAATACTTTCCCTGTAATCAACAACTGCTTTAAGTTGGTGAATAATTTGATTAAATGGGGTTTTAAATGAAAGACATAAGAGTTTAATTAGGAACTATTCTTGGCCGACTCAAGTTCACAAGCAGCTGTGCTGATTGGTTTCCCTGCCAGGTTTTTCAAAGCACAGCAGAGGTGCTTTGAGACAAGGGTTGAGTCAAAAGTGTAAAGGGAAATTCAGTACCAATGCAACAGACCACTCAGGGCTCTCTATTCACCAGCCAGGTGGGGTTTTGAGGTAGATATGTCTGGCACTATATGTATAAAATGCTGGAGAGTGAGAAACAGTGACCCAAATGGGTAAACCCTGATGGGCTCCCTTTAAAGATTTTGATGCTCTAGTTATTAGCATCTCAACATCAAGAAAACAAAAAGTGTAACCTCTGAATCAATAGATAATATCATGATAAATAGAGGAAAAAAAATTGAAATTGCCAACAATCTTATCTTGCTTGGATCACAGTTAACACCCTTGTTATTAGCAGAAAGGAGTTTGGGAAGGTCTGCTTTCAGGGATCTCTCCAAAGTCCTGAAGGGCAATGATGTCAGTTTGAAGATTAAGGTGAGCCTCATCCATGCCATAGTCTTTACAATCACTACAGTTACTACGCTTCTGAGAGATGGACAATGAATAGAAATGACAGGAGAAGAACTGATGTATCTGAGCTGGAGTGTTGAAGAGGGCTGAGTGTCCCATGGATTACCAAAAGAACAAACAGATATGCGTTGGGAAAAGTGCAACAGGAATGTTTCTTGGATACAAAGATGGTGAGGTTCACTGCACATATTTCGGACATGTTGTTAGGAGACACTGTTCCTTGGAAAGGTGGAGGGTCAGTGAGGGAAGACCCTCAACAAGATGGATTGATACAGAGTCTGGACTCAAATGTCTTGAGGATGATAAGGATATCAGAGGACAGGACAAAGTCCAGATCTATTGTTCACAGGATCAATATGCATTATACTCTACTCGATGGCACTTAACAATAAGTGGTCTAGTACCGGTATAAGAGAAATGCCATGCGTGAGTATCTTTAATGAAGAGAAATTTTAATTTCTCATAATTTTGCTAGTTACAAGTCTAAATTCAGGGTTCCAGCTCCAGGAGGAGACTTTCTTTCTGGAAATTTTAATTTCTCATAATTTTGCTAGTTACAAGTCTAAGTTCAGGGTACCAGCTCCAGGAAGAGACTTTCTTTCTGCGTATCTCTCGGTTCTAGGAGTTTCTCAGTGCAAACACCCTGGATCCAAAGCATGTATTCTACTCCAGCCTCTTGTTTCTTGATGCAGTGGTTCCCTTTGAGCTCTACTCAGATATTTAATCTATATTGTACCTCAAAAAAATAATTTGTCAAAGATTGACTCAAGATATACCCTTATCCTATTGATTTCATTGTGTCCATTCACATAACTACCACTAGTCTTGCCTTATTAGCATCACAGAGGTTAGATTTATAATCAAATCCAACCAAACCCACTGCCCTATGGTAAACCGCATTCTTAGTGACCCCCTGTCAGGTTTCCTTGGTGATGAAACTGCGTAGCTTTTGACTGCTGCTGGACTCACACAGTCAATCTTCAGGTAAGCTGCTCAACACGTAATGCACGGCACCACCAGGAATCCTTAAGATTTACAACAAATAGGGCGATTACATCCATCACAAAATGGAGGATAATTGCATAATAGTGAGAATCATGATCTAGTCAAGAGGACATATTTTGAAGGTCACAATGTAATTCACAGTAAGTAGCTTTATTGTCAGTATCCCGCTTTTAAAAACTCCTTTATAGAGTTTTCCCAGTGTTTCAGATCTAAGAGTCTTGTTCTCCTCAGCAGTTTTGTTGTTAAGTGCCGTTGAATTGACTGTGATGCATACTTCCCCTGTAGAAATGATTCTAAACCTTGCGCTGTCCTGTGCCATCCTCAGCATCTCAGAAAAACTCAAACCCATAAGTACAGTCACCGAGTCAATCCCACTCTCTGAGGGCTTCTACTTCATGGATCCTTTACTGTTCCCAGCATATCTTTTTCCAAGGACAGGTCCCTCCTGATAATATGCCTGAAGTGTATGAGAACAAGTTTCATCATCCTTGCCTTTGAGAAGCACCTTGGTTGCACATCCTTCAAGACAGATGTGTTCTTTTGGCAGTCCATGATATATTCAATCCTCTTCTCCAACACCACAACCCAAAGACATCCATTCTTACTCTGTCATCCTTATTGATTGCTCAACTTGAGAAACAATTAAAAATACAAGACTTACATCCGGCAATCTTAAATCTTTAAACTCATATCTTTGCTCTTTGGTACTAGGAGAGGTTCTTGACATCGGGGTTATTCTTTCAATGTGAAGTGTCTTGATTTCTTGGCTGCTGCTGCCATGAGTGTGGATTGTGGATCTGAGTGAAGTAATATCCGTGACAACGTCAGTCCTTTCTCCGTCTGTCATGAGGCGGTCTGTGGGGCCGCGATGAGGATTTGGAGGTTTTTGCTGAGATACAACACATATTGAAAACTATACTCCTTAAACTTCCCCAATTACCCTTTACTTTCTGCAAGCAACCTATTAATGATCAAATAATCACTGTGCATAAAAAGTACTTTCTTAAAGTGTTTAAAATGTATACCGCTCACATCTCATCCCACCTCATTGTTGCTTCCGTAACTCTGGGACGGTAATGTCCTAGGCGAGCTGATGAATAGGCTACTTTTTAATCCCACCATCTCTCTTCTCTCAGTGCTCCCACTTCTGCCAGCACTATTTCTCATCACGCTTTCCAAATACCTCCAACCATCTTCCAATGTACTTCTAACACCCCTTTCAACGGAGGTCCCCTGATAAAGGCAGAATCTGTGAGCAAAAGAATCTCAAGAGTATCATATACAGCTTATACACCAAGAAGAAGTCAAAGTATATCAGAAATGGCACCAATGAGAAGTAGGTTCAAGTCACTCCCAGGCCACTTCCGAATGGGGAAACTACTGAATTATGGGAACTCTACAAATTCTCCTGACGAAATCCTTGACAATCTTGGGAATTTAAACCAAAATGACGATGACAGAATAAATCTTTATTCACACAACTGGAAGGAATTTTGAGATCATTTTTATTTGCAGTTCAGCATAGCAAAACCTAAAGCATCCAATTCAAATGCTCACTTTCAAATTCATGGTTGGTGACACTATAGCATTAATCTGGGCAGCTGCTCTCTTTCTATACTGGTGTGTCGCTTGGTGGTCATGGTGTTTGTGGTCATGGGGTGGGAAGTGGGAGCCTAAAGAAAGTTATTTATCCTTGAATGAAACTGTTTCTCTGGATTATAGCCAGGCTGCTTTGTTGGATCTGTTTTAAAGCAAGCAACAGAGTCTGAAGAGCCCCATACTGGCCGTCACAGGCTTGCGAACACTGAGTAAAGAGCTCTTAAGGGTCTTATGCCTATAAAATTAAGTTGCTATGGTTTCAACAAAAAGATGTGGTATTTTCAAATGAATGAAAATAGAAGTACAGTCTGATCAAAGGAGCTCAAAATCACTCCAGGTAGTCAACTCCAGAATGATCTAGAAGTCCATCCAAAAATCAAACCTAAGTCACTGCTGTCAAGTTGAGTCAGATGCATAAACACCTTCCACTGGCTTTCTGAGGCTGTAAAACTTTTTGAAAGGATACTGCCATATATCTCCTGCAGAGCAGCCAGTGAACTTGAACTACCAACCTTGGGTTTGGCAGCTCGTCATGTAAAGTACAGCACCGCCAGGTTTGATCACCAGGTTTCAGATCTAATACTTTGCTCACTGGGGTGGGCTACCTTATCTATCAAACATGGCTACCCTCAAACTTCATAAGCATACACGAGAAGCATAGATCTAATATTGCTGGATCATTTTTATAAGGCATTTGTCTAAAAATCAGTAGACCAGTAAAGAAAGAGATGAAAAAGAAAATTAATCCTATTCATTCCCAGGCTGTGAAGTCATGCCTTGACTTTTGTCCTCCTCTTTCTTCAGGGGAAAATACTTTTGAAAACAGTCAGGCCTGCACTAATACCTTCTCCAAAGACAGACCAATTTTCTTGCTAGAAGTGTAGGGACAGGTAAAATATTACATCAACAGCAAGCAATAGTGACACATATTTCAACCTTTTGTGCCTAATTGAGTCGGTTTCTTTAGGAAAGTCAGTCGGGCACAGTTAGGCACTCAATGACAGAAAGCTGTTAGTTTTGATTAAGGCCTTCCGGTGGCACAGCAGATTAGGTGCTGGGCTGCTACCTGAAAGGTCAACAACAGTTTGAACACAGCAGCCGTTCTGTGGGAGAAAGATAATGCAGTCTCCTCTCAACAATATTCACAGACTTAGAAACCCATGAAGGACTACCATGAGTTGGAATTGGCTCAACAAAAGTATCCTTTTCACTGGTTCCTTTTTTCACGTGCATGACTTTTTCTGAGATATGTTTTAGATACAGGGCTTAGGAAACCTCTGGAGAGCCTATGGGAGAGAACGATCAGGAACACCACTCCCAGACTGCTCTCCGTAGTGTCTCCTGATCCCTTCTTGTAAGTCAAACCAGGGAACCTCCACCAATTCCTACACTGAAAAACTAAACACACTGCCATTGAATTGATTTCAACTCACAGTGAACTTATGTATTACAAAGTCAAACTGCTCGACAGAACTTTTTTCACCCTATAATCTCACAGAAATGTATCACCAGACTTCATTCTGTGGCTTCACTGGGTGACCTTGAACCATCAACCTTTAGGTTAGTAGTTGATTTTGTTGTTCTTACGTACTGTCAAGTGGGAACCGTCTCATGGCTGACCTCATGGTTTTCAGGGGCAGCAGATTCCATAGTTTGAGATTGCCCAGCTTTCTCTCACGTAGCAGCTGGTGGATTCGAACTGTGTGCCTTTGGGTTAGCAGCACAATCCCTGACCACTAAGCCACCAATGCTCCCTTTAGTAGAGGAGCACCATTCAGGCCGGCTACTCAGGGACGGGCCAAATCAGCACTGGCGGTCCAGGGCAAGGACCTACATTTTCAACATGTTCCTCAGGTCATTCTCTTATCTGCAAGAGTTGGACAACTATTACAATGCAAGTGTTTTCTGTACCTTCTCACACATTTAACACTAGGTCATAAAAGAGAACATTTGAAGAAATGTCGCAGAAGTTTCAAAGACCCTCCTCAAACACACACTACCTCCAGCAAACATCTTATTATCCACATTTTAATTTCTATTTTCATCCCAGAAACATTTCTCATTTGTAGGCTCATATATATGCTTATACACATCTGTGAGACCCCTAAAATATGTCAAAATTTGCATGTATGTACATGGATGCATTTGTGCAGGGAATGGGACTAGTGGTTGCAAAATCCCCATGGGGTCGTGTAAACCAAATCATACTTGGATTTGCAAAATTAGAAGAAAACTGCCACTCAGAAGTATTGATTTGTTTTCAACAAGTCTTTGGGGGTGCCTTGAAACATAACAAAACACAAGGCGTAGCAGTTAAACTCTTGTTAAATGGCCCTATCTGTCTGCATGTCAGTTCTTTACAATTAAGCATACGTGCACTAATTTGAATTAAGTATGCCTGTGTTGTAGCCTCCCCCATGCAATTTGCCTTAACAAACAGAAGACAAAAGAATAGGACTGTCTGGGCTGCTTTTCTCAGCATCACTCACCTCTGAGGAACATAGGTGTCTTTGCTTCTGCAGAATAAATTAAGTCTAACTTCTTCTCTGATGAGAGTCACAGATTCATTTCATAGCAGGTGCAGAAAGAAATCTTTGAAACTCCAGACAGATTCAGGATAAAGAAGGACCCCAGGGCACAAAGCAGATGCTAGAAGTAATCATGGAGACAGAAATTTTAATCAGTTCTTCTGTTTTTCAGAGACAATTCTGTTCCCTAGATTAATAGGGAGCTGCTGAATTGCCCAGGTGTGGTGACATACTGCCCTACCCTCCGAACCTTGGGAAGATGTGAATCTGGCATTACTTCCGTTTTAATAGTTGCAAGTCATTGAGGGGCAAAGAACTCTTGCTTGTGTTTGGGATTTGTTTTGTTTTGTTGTTTGTTTGTTTGTTTGTTTTAAAATAATAGTCCTTATTGGCATATAATCTGTAAGATGTTGAGTAAGTATAAGTGGATTTTTTTGGTGGGGAAAGAGGAAAAATATGTTAAAATTGCCAAAATGGTTCTGTTTTTTTCCTTATTCTTCAATACAGTTAAAAGAAATATGTGTGTTTGTATAATTCATAACGTTTAAGAATCTTACATGAAAACACATAAAATTATTTCCATTTGATCAGTATTCAGTCACTTCTTTTCCTTACTAAGTTCAAGTACAGCTAAACATTTTGGACGATCTGAACTTCTTTCTAATGGTTTATTAGGTAACTGCTGAGCTTCACTTCCTGCCTTTGTGTCATTCCACATTTTAAACGTGGCTTGAACTTAGTAATTTCTTCCCAACTCATGTTATTGTTGTAAGGTACCATTGAATCAATTTCCAACTGATACCAACTCCATGTGATAGATGGACCAGGACCACTAAATGGGATTTTCTAGGATGCAATCTCAGTAGACAGAGTATTGGGGGAGAGCAGCTTAGTGTCCACTTGTTAACAGTTGACTGTGTTTGGAACCACCAGCTGCTCCACAGGGGAACGTCTACTTCTGTGAAGAGTCACAGTATGGGGAATTCTTTGGGACAAGTCCACTTTGCCCTACAGGGTAGCTGTGAGTCAGAATCAACTCCAAGAAACAGGTTTGGCTGGTTTGGGAAAAACTTTAAGAATAGATCTTGGGTTTTTCCTCTCACAGAACCAGTGGATGTGTTCAAGCTACCAATTTCTTGGTTATCAGCCAGAAGCTTAACCAATGCACCACAAAAGCGATTCTACAGGGAGCTCTGGTGGCCTAGTGGAAAGAAGCTGCAATGCAATCCCGGAGTTACATGGTTCGAATCCACCAGATGCTCTGCTGGGGAAGGAGGGGCAATCTCCTCCTGTACCAGTCAGATTCAATTTGACGATACACACACACAAAAAGAATAAAATAATATAATAAAAAGTTCTTCTACTTAATTTATTGTTGTTGTCAGTAGATGCCATGAAAGCACCTTGAAAATAGCAAAGCGATGTCACACTGGAGATTATGTCCCAACCACTGTGACTGCTAGCTCTTTCTCCAGTCTCACTCCACCTTTACCTCTCCACCATCTTTCACAGAGATGCAAACTGCCATATTGTGAGAAGCATTAGAGGTGCATGTGCCAAGAAACAAGCAAGTAATAAATGCTAAAGATAATGTGGTGAGATAGGAACTCTTACACACTGTTGGTGGGATTGGAAAATGGTACAACTACTCTGGAAGGCAGTTTGACCTTTTTTCGCAAAAAGCTGAATGTAGAAATCCCATGTTGTTGATGTTGTTATGTGCCATCAAGTCACTTGCGACTCATAGCAACCCTGTGTACAAGAGCTCTAAACCCTGCTCTATCCTGTGCCAACCTCACGGTCCCTGATACACCTACTCCCACGACTCCAGTCACTGAATCGATCGATATGACCCAACTATTCTTCTGCTTGGAATATACCCCAGGAAAATTAGAACTGAGGCACAAAAGGAGATTTGTACATAAATGTTCATAGCAGCATTATTCACCATTGCAAGAACATGGAAACAGCCCCGATGTCCAACCACAGTCAAATGTATTGAGATGTTATCATACTTTCACACAATGGAATACTAAGCAGCACACAGGAGCAATGATTTTGCAAATCACTATTTAACCTGGGAGGGACTGGAGAGCAATATGCTAAGTGAACTAGCTCAGTCCCATAAGGACAAATACTGTACAAGACCATTACTGTAGAAATAGGAAGATAACTAGTAAAACATGTTTAAGAATCTAAAGGGGAGGGAAGATAGGAGCATAGGGGTGAGGATGGGAAGAGGGGTAACTATAGAGTCATACAATTGGATGGGTAGAGCAAGGGGTGGGAAAAGAAAATGGGAAGGATTTGGTGTGAAAAACAATATATATAAACTTTGTAAGTACACTAATATAAAATGAGAATTTTATTTTAAAAAAAAAAGACTAGAGAACAACCCTCACTGAATGGGCTTCTTCTTATCACATGTCCTTGAGTCCACGACAACTCATAACGACCCTGTGAGCAAAAGAGCAGTCCTGCTCTATCCTTCGCCATCCTCAGGAGTTCCAGCACGCTCTGGCCCACTGTTATGGTCACGGTGTCAATCATTCTGGTGGGGGCTGTACTCACTTTCCCTGAGCCTCCGTCCTTCCCAGGGTATCTTTTTCCCAGGACTGGCTTCTCCTGACACCATGCCCACAGTATATGAGATGAAGCTTCACCATTCTGGTTGCAATGACTCCAAGACCATTTTGCTTGTTCTTTAGGTAGTTAATGTAATTTTCAGTACTCTCTTCCGACAACATAATTCAAAGGCATTGATGACTCTTCAATCTTACTTATTCAATGAGTAATTTGCATAATTTGCAAGCTGGAGTGGCTTCCACTTCCTAAATAACATCACTCCCGAAACCCTATGAACTTTGATAAATATCAAGAGTTGTAGAGGGGCTTCAAGCCTTTTGTTCATAGGGTTGCTATGAGTCGTGCTCAACTAGAAGGCAATCAACAACAACAATTTGCATATGCATATGAAGGAAATGAAAATTGTTGTTGTTATGTGCTGTTGAGTTGTTTGCAACTCATAGAGACCCTAGGTACAACAGCCCTAAACCCTGCTCTATCCTGTGCAAACATTATTGTCTCTCACTCACCTACCCCTGTTACCTCAGAGACTGAATCAATCTCATCGTGGTTCTTCCTCTCCTGCTCTGTCCCTCCACCCTCCCAAGAATGACGTCCCTCTCCAAGGACTGGTTCCTCCTTACAACATGTCCAAAGTATGTCAGATGAAGCTTCAGAATCCGTGCCTCTGAAGAGCTTTGCTTCACCCTCTCTAGGATAAACCTGATTGTCCTCCTAGCAGTCCATGGTATATTCAATAGTCTTCTCCAGCACCACAGCTCAAAGGCATCAATTCCCTTTCTGCTATCATCCCTAGTCATTGTTCAGCTCTCTGATGCATAGCAAGCAATTGTGAAGACTATGGATCAAACACACCTTAGTCTCCAGACTGATGTTGTTGCTCTTCAGTACTCTGATCAGGTCCCTGGCAACTGACTTTCCCAATGCAATTCATGTCTTGATTTCCTGTCTGCTGGTACCAAAAGTGTTGATTGTGGAGCCAAGCAAACTAAAGCTGTGCACAATCTCAATCACTTCATCATCCATACTGACGCTGCCAATTGGCCCAGTGGTAAGAATCTTTCTTTTCTTGATGTTGAGCTTCAATCCATAGTGAAGGCTGCAGTCCTTGATCTTCTTCAGCAAGTGCTTCACGTCCTCCTCAGTTTCAGCAAGCAGGGTTGTGTCAACTGCAGCAACACAGATTGTTGGTGAATCTTCCACCAATCCTGATGCCACATTCCTTCTCATACAGCCCAGCCTCCTGGATGATCTGTTCTGCATATAGGCTGAAAAGGTATGGAGACAGAATACATCCCTGCCATATACCCTTCCAAATTTTGAACCATGCAGTGTCTCCTTGCTCTGTTCTGACAACTGCCTCCTAGTCCAAAGTATAGGTTTCACATAAGCACAATCAAATGTTCTGGGATTCCCATTCTTCTCAGAGCCAGCCACAGTTTGTTGTGATCCAGTCAAACACCTTTACATCGTCAATGAAACACAGAAAGACATTCCTCTGGTACTGTTTTCAGCCAAGATCCATCGAACATTAGCTATAATATCCCTAATACCATGGTTTCTTCTAAACCGAGCCTGCACATCTATCTAGCAGTTCTCTGTTGATTTGATGCTTTGGTCATTTTTTTTATAATCTCCAGCAGAATTTTGTTTGCAGGTGATATTAATGATATTGTTTGATAATTTCTGTACTCTTGCCTGTCAGGTCACCTTTCTTTGGAATGGCAACAAATATAGATCTCTTCCAGTCAATTGGCCAAGTGGTCCTCCTCCAGATTTCTTGACACAATTGAACATACCATGACTTTTATCAGGTTCACCTTAGTCTTTTGACAGACACCCCTGATCTTCGTTGTTGTTGTTAGGTGCTGTCAAGTCAGGTATGACTTATAGTGACCCTGTGAACAACAGATCAGAGCCTTACCTTATTCTTTGCCATCCTCGCTTGAAGAGGTCCTTAGCACCGATTTTCCCCAAGACTACACCTCTTCTCATTTCCTGACCACTGTTATCACAAGTGTTGACTGTGGATCCAAGTAAAATGAAATCCTTGACCACTTCACGTTCCTCCACCTATCATGATGTTTCCTTTGCTCCGGTATGAGGAATATTTTTTTTTAACTTGAGATGTAACCTGTAATGAAAGCAGTCTTTGATCTACTTCAGTGAGTGGTTCAAGTCTTCTTCATTTTGCACAAGCAAGGTTGGGTCATGTTCATAATGCAGGTTGTTGATGAGTCTTCCTTCTATTTGATGCCACATTATTCTTCACATAGTCCAGCTTCTCCAGTCATTTGCTTAGAATACTGATTGAATAGGTATAGAAAAAAAGATACAACCCTGACACATAACTTTCTTGATTTTAAAACTCTCATTATTCCTTTGTTTTGTTTGTCCAACTGCTCTTTTTTCTATGTATCAATTTTGCATAAACAGAGGTAAGCCCCTCTCAGCATCTCGATTCAACAGAGTCCTAAAGCCAACAGACCCAGGAACACTATGTCCTGATTCCTGACCTACACAAACTGTGAGATAAAGCTTTTACTTAAAGTCACTAAGTTTGAGAATATTTTCTTATGCAACAGTAAAAAATAACACAGATGGAAAGAAGTAATAATCTACCCACATGAAAAAGAGAGAACTTTGTTTTTCTGGAAAGAAACAATCTATTAAAACTAATTATATAAATCTGTGGTTTTCATAAACAGAATTATCATAATCATAATCAAATTTCATAATAAAAATTACCTAGAGTGGTTGACTTGGAAAGAATGAAATGAGCTTATGAAAGCAGTGGAACAGTTTTCTAAAACACTACTTTCAAAACTTCCTTAGGCTCTTGAACATAAAAAGATCATGATTTAAATGTTTTTAAACTGTTAATAAGTACCCAATTCTATGTACCATAACAGATAGTGAGAGATTAAGGTTTATGACAATTTCAGCTTCCTCACTCCCACAATCAACACTCTTGACAGCAAAAGTCAAGAAATCAAAAGATGAATTACATTGGGGAAATCTGCTGTCAGGGACCTCTCCAAAGTGCTAAAGAGCAATGATGCCAGTCTAAGCGACTAAGGTGTGCCTCATTCAGTTCACGGTCTTTGCAATTACTTGCTATATGCATCAGAGAGTTGGACAATGACTAGGGATGACAGAACAAGAATAGAAGCATTTAAGTTGTGGTGCTGGAGAAGAGTATTAAGCATACCATAGACCACCAAGAGGGGGTGAAACCAGGCTGCTCCTTGGAGGAAGGATTTTGAAGCTCCATCTCACATTGTTTGGGCATGTTACCAGGATGGACCAGGTCCAATCCATCATGCCTGGAAAGGTGAAGGGAGAGCGCCAGAGAGGAAGAACCTGGATAAGATGGATTGACACAGTAACTGGGGAAATGGGTGTAGACGTGTCAGAGTCAGTGAGACCGACTCAGGATAGGGCAGGCTTCAGAGTTGTTATACACAGGGTCACTATGAGTCACAGGCAACTCAATGGCAGATAACAACAATTCTGTGAAAGATGCTTTACATAGATAACCCTACTGGGTCTTTCCATTTACTCTGATGGTTACATGGAAAGATGTTATTTTTGTGAACAACTGAGAAAATTGATGTAAAACAGAGTTCCACAACTTCCCCAGATCACAGAGTTAGAATTTAAATCCAGATTTTTCTGAAGGTCAAATCCATCTCTTGAACCCTGAAGAGCCTTAGTTAGGACCAGAGCAAATCAATAGGGATCATCATGTTTTCTATAAATCACACATACATTATTCGGTTATATTCGTATTATTCAACTAGCATGGCAGTGTTGCAAACCACAACCCCTCCCCATGTGCATTAATTTCCTATGAGGATTATGTGCATTATATGCATATAAAGGCAAAAACACCGTATATAGAGCTTTAGTCTTCAAATCTGTTCAATAATAATGGATAAAACTCTTTTTATAAAATGCAACAATTCCTAATGCTAGTAAATTAGCCTTTTATCCCCTTAGTACTCTGAGTGTCAATTGATACAATTACAAAAGTCACAAGAAATAAAAAAGAGCCCAGAATATTGAAGAAAATTTGGGAAAAGTCAAATTTAGAGGACTTAAATTAACTCTATGAAGACTTACTTCACATTAACAGGCATTGGACTTAGGTTAATCTTGTAATAATTAAGATACTGCGGTATTGATATGACACAGAAAATGGATCATGCAGAATGCTAAAACAGAGTCTTAGAAAAACAACAGAGATTTTACAATGTCTCAGTGGGGAAAGAATTACTTGCCAATAAATGTTGAACAAACTTGCCATTCATGTGGAAAAATACATATACCCTGCACAAAAATAAGTTATATAAAATATCCTTAAATATAAAAGGCAAGACAATGCATGTTCTAAGGTATGTCATTACTGTAGTTAAGTGCCTTGGAGTCTTTTCTAGCTCTTTGGGAATGAAGCCCGTCTAGTCCTACATCCCCAGAATCATTGCTTTGTTTGAGTTCATTGATGCCACAATTGTGTCAACCCAAACAGTTGAGAGACTTCTTCTTTTGCGCTGAATTTCTACGTTACCATCCATGATATCCTTTTCAGAGAGTGACTTCTCCTTATCAGGTGTTCAAGGGACATAAGATGAAATCTCACCATCTTCATTCTTAGGGAACATTTTGGCAGTACTTTTTCCAAGACAACTTGTTTTTCTTCTGTTAACCCATGGTATTTATCATTTTTGTCATCACCATAGTTCTAAGGCATTAATTCTTCCTCAGTCTTCCTCATTTATTGTACAAATTTTGCATACATATAAGGCAGTTGAAAATACTATGGTGTGGTACAGGTACATCTTAGCCCTCGAAGTGATAGCTTTGCTTTTTAACAATTCAGAATCTCTAAATAGTAACAAGAAGTACTAACTAGAATACTGGTTATTTGGACTATATTAAACTCAAGGCATTGCTTTACAACATTAAGACTTTTGTTGATAGTGAAACGGTAAGTCGGAATGGGAGAATATCATTTGCTGCATAGATTTATGACAAAGGACTCCTGTTTGGGCTATGTAAATAATAATACAACAAAAAGGAAAAAACTTTGTACACATTAAATTGTGAAAAGACTTGAACAGGTACTTCTAAAAGGAAGATACAATTGGAAGGCATAGATTCTTCTTCTGTCCTTCTTAGTCATTGTCCAGCTCTCTGAAGCATAGTAAGTAAGTGCAAAGATCATGGCCTGGACCAGGAGCACCTTAGTCTCTGTACTGACACTCTTGCTTGTCAGTACTCTGGAGAGGTCCCTGGCAGTAGATTTTCCAGTGCAATTTGTCTTTTGATTTCCTGACTGCCGGTGTGAAGAGAGTTAACTCAATCTCTTTGACAGCCATTATGATTCTTCTAATTGGCTGGTGAAAATATTTAACTTCTTGATGTTGAGCTTCAATCCATATAGAAGACTGTAATTCTTGACTTTCTGCAGTAAGCACTTCAAGTCTTCAGTTTCAGCAAACAAGGTTGTGTCGTCTGCATAATGTAGGTTGTTGATGTCACATTCATCCTCTTAAAGTTCTGCTTCCCAAATAATCTGTTCTGCATATAGACTGAAAAGGTATGGAGAAAAGACACATCCCTGGCACACTCCTTTCTTTATTTTGAACCATGCAGTGTTTCCCTCCTCTGTCCTAAGGACTGCTTCCTGGTCCAAGTACAGGTTTCTCATAAGCACAATCAAATATTCTGGGACTCCCATTTTCCTCAAGGTTAGCCACAATTTGTTGTGATCCACACAGTCAAATGCCATTGCATAGTCAATGAAACACAGACATTCCTCTGGTACTCTCTGCTTTCTGCCAAGATCCGTCTGATAGTGACAATAATGTCTCTAGTGCCACGACTTCTTCTAAACCCAGATTGTATTTCTGGCAGTTCTCGGTCAATGTGCATAAGATATCCAATACTCTTTTCAACACCACAATTCAAAGGCACTGACTATTCTTTTGTCATCCTTATTCATTGCCTGACTTTCAGATAGAAAGTAACTGAAAAGACCAACAGCTAGTAAAACAGAAGGAGAGTTAAAAACAGAAAGACCCTCAATGAAATGGACTGATACAATAGTGGTTAACAATAGGCTCCAATGCAGCCTTGATTGTCAGGATGGTACAGAAACAGCCAATGTTTCATTTTGTTGTACATTGGACCCTACAAGTTGGATCCAACTTGATGGTACCTAACAACTTCTCCACAAATAACTAGCTATGGGCCTTACACACAAAGCATTCCCTATTTCAGAAAACATCCCACTCTGAAAGGGTACCTGACACCATCTGTGTCTAAGAGGTCTATAGGTCAAGTCACTCTGAAAGGGTATGTGACACCATCTGTCTCTAAGAAGTCTATTAGTCAAGTCATTACCTAGAGATGTTCTTCATGTTGAAGGATGGAGCCCACTTCCACACATGTAAACACACACGGAATCTCCATCAGCTGGGATTTACCTGATGCCAACTCAGTGTGTGTCGGAGGAGTGATCCCGCTCTCTAATTTGCACATCCTATACTCTGACCTTCCTAAATTTTTGCTCCACTCAATGACTAAAAAACAAAGAAACTAGAACATCTATTTTGTTTCATAGTGAATGAGTCAGCCCCTACTAATATCACTGTGTTAGCTCGTGAATTCAATCTAATCTGAATTAGTAGAAATATTCAAACAGTTTTATACCTGTCAGTTCTTAAAGTTAAAATGCAAACAAAACAGCAACACAAGAGAAGTAGGCAGCTAGCTGTATGAAGCCCAGCTCTTGAGTAACCCCATTGCAAGCCTGTCTCCTTCCATCAGCAGACTCATCTCTCAGGCCCTCCTTGTGCTCTCTAGTCTCTTCTTTTGCTCCTGGGTTTATCCTCCACTCTCTGCTCTCCATACTCATTACCAACTATCCCTGGGGTTTGCTGAACAACTCACACCTGCCTCTGGGGCTACTCTCCTCCTACGATTTAAACCCAAAGGTTTTGGTGTAAAGCCTACACTCTTTAAAATTAATAAAATGACCTCTTGATTTATCATTCAATTCAAATGATAACAGAGTAAAGAGTACAATTTATTAATACAGTGAAGTACGTAGGTAAGCCTTGGGTCAGAATCCACTCGGGCAATTCGTTACTGATGCGAATCAAGATGACCAACACAATTTATGATTGGCTGCTACTGAAAAGTTTGAAACTCAGAGCCACTGGGTGGCTCTGTAGAAGAAAAATCTGTCACTCTACTTTCCTAACAAGTGTTGTTGTTGTTGTTGTTATGTGCCATTGAGTCAACTGTGACTCATAGCAACCCTATGCACAACAGCTCTAACCCCTGCTCTATACTGAACCAATCTCACTGTCTCTGACATACTTGCCCCCACTGCCCCGGTAACTGTGTCAATCCATCTCACCCAGAGTCTTTCTCTCCAGCAGATCCTAACAATTACAGCTATGAAAGCTCCATGGGGCAGTTCTCTCTGTACCACACAGGGCACCCAGGATTCGGGTCTACTTAGGAGCAACCACCAACAATCAAGCAAGCCAAGATTTCTCTGGTCAATAAAACTATTCATCATCCTTCACAAACAGCCACTCCACGTTCTAGTTCCAGGCATGTGGCCACCACCTTTAGGGTTGATATTCTTTAATTCTACATTGTGATAAACTTTATAAGCAACATAAAACTTTTCAGTGTTTGTTTGGGTTTACATGTCCTTTTATTGAGATTGGTCTTTCCTGATGAAATATCCAAAGGATGTGAGTTAGAATCTCACTACCTTTACTTCTACATAATAACTTCAACAACAAGTCATGAGAAAATAAATTACAGAGAGAGGCTATTTGGGAAGATATATGGACACTATCCTGAAAGAAAGGGAAGTCTAAAGAAAAGGTTGATATGTTGAATAAGGTTGATATGTTGCCTAATTTAAAAATTCAAAACATACTGCTAAGCCTAGAAATGGAAAATGAAAATAAGAAAGAAAAATGGGTTCTAAATGGAATCTATAGTAACCATGCAGACAGCATGGGATATGTCAACAAAGAATGATGATCGAGAGTTTCGACAAAGCATGCTACCAAACACCATTACGATTGGACTCAAAGGATGATGAACTAAAGAGAAAATTATGCAGAGAAAAATCTCAACCCCATAATTTATCATAAATAGCTGCAAGTCAAAGAGGAGAAAGGTCAAAATATCATTTCAATTTCAAAACAGCTTTGCCAAATGAAAAACAACAACAACAAAATGTTCTATTAAATCCATTTCGTAAGCATGAAAATTCTGGAAAACATTTTCTTTGTTCAATTAAATAGCAGGCTGTTTATCACTATCATGAACTTCACCTCCAACACACACATACAAAACGTGAACGTCCTTCAGGAAATAGAATGCACCACTTAGTTGGAGCATATGACAAGGACATACAGCTCCCTACACTCATCATTGGTCATTCACTGAAAGTCAGTCAGTACCCTTGTTGGACAGTATTCTGCAGACACACCCAAGTGCTCAGAGACAGCATTCCCACAGTGTCGCACGAACTTGCCTTTCACTAAACACATCCCCCACAACACACGCTGCACTGGAAATGAGTGACTTTGTGTGTGACTCACCAGTACTTAAGGTCATTGGTGGAAATATCAAACGAACAAGACTCGCATCCTACAAAAGAGGACACAGCCACCAGCAAGGGCATTCAGAAGGGGAAGGCACATTTATAAGGATGTGTTCAGCCAAAGTCACAAGAAGACTTAGACCCAACAGGCTTTCAGAAAGTGGGAAGTTTGTCCATGTCAAGTAATGAACTAGAGGAGGGCATTTTTAGGTAAGTTCATCTGTGGCTTATTTATAGCATCACGACCTGAGCAAGGTCTTTACTCCGCTGACAGAAATGCACCAACAACTCACAGTAGCTTCCATCACGGTCCTATGGAATGTGGTTACTCCTGCTCTGAGCACCTTATCCATGGAGACATGGCAAGATTCAGTGGAGGAGACGGAGTGAATATCCCTATCTGCACGAGCTTTAAAGACAGGAATCCTTCACTGGAAATCCTCCAGCCTACTGCCCCTACATTCCAGCTGCCAATTCTGAGTCACAGTCCTCTCTCTAAAGCCATCAGTGGAATGGGTAAGGGATCTATTTAGATGTTCAAGTTGTACAGCTGAGCTACAATAGAAAATCCAGAGACACCCAGTCTGGAAGGGGGACAGCCTATTGGCAAGCAGCACTATCTACATTATTCCTTGTAGAATATAGGCTTCCTCTTCCTCTTTTTTGGTAAGAGCCCTGGTTTGCAGCTGATAACTGAGAGACCAGTAGTACAAACCCACCAAGTGAATCATAGGAGAAAAATGTATCAGTCGGACCCTATAAAAATTACAGTCTCAAAACCCTATAGAGTAATTCTACTCTGTCTTGTTGGATCCCCGTTAAGTTGGAATTGACTTGATGACAACAAATTTCCTTTTATTCAATTAAAGTCACCCTTCCCATGAAGAGAAAGGAAATACACAAAAGGGATTGATTAGACATTGCAATTATTTGATTACATTAATCAATGACAATTATGTTATAAAGAGAAATGTTTATGAATTATTACATGAACAACCATATGATTTGTAAACATTCACTCAAATGCAAACACAAGTAAATTAAATTAACATTAAGCATTGGGTAAAAGCACCATCAATCAAGTCACCCTCCCCCCAGTGTGTGTCTGGGGGTTTCCAGGTAGACAGAAGAGTGGCTACAAAATGCTTGGGATGCAGTCAGCAGTATCAGCACCTTGTGGCAGTGATCACATTTAATTAAATTATGCAAATCCTCCCCCAAATGGCTGGTGCTCTTGTTCCTTTCACAAGTGGATGAAATGAACAAATAAATTATAAGACTTCTTGTATTCTCTTCCTTGGGAACGGTCTCATGCCCCTTGCCAGCAAACTCACGAGAGTAGACCAAAAAACACTGGCTTGCATAGAATTTCAGCAAGACTGTTTTTGTTAGGTGTCACTGAGTCAGCTCCAGCTCCTAGGGACCCTGTGTCCAACAGATACTAGTCCAGCCAGTCGGAACCCGAGATTTCAATTGAGTGTGCTTCTGCCAACAGAAATGGCATTCATTTTGCAGCTCTGACAGCCCCTTTACTGTAACCATTCAACTATCCACAACTATTCAAGACATGTTGGCAGAGTTGTCACTCATATCAGTTAGAGAAGAACCATCTCAGAATGCTAAAATATCTTCTATTTTCAACAAACAATTAAAGGCGGGTGAATGATAATCTGGCTCTTGAAACATTTTCTTTAAATATCTCCATTTTCATCAATCATATTAATTAATTGTAAGTTTTGAGAAAAATATTTTGATCTTGGTCTTTTCCAACTATGATATTTACAACCATGATGTGGATTGCCTAGATGAATAAAGGACACAGAGTTTACCAAAAATGCTCCTGGAATATGAAAGGCAGAGTGATACAGCGTGGCAGAACTTCACAGATGCAGTAAGGTTAGAGAATTTTCAGGTGGTCGAGGCTAATCATCAGAACCAGTTGCTGTGAGTGATTCTTGCTCACAGAGGCTCCATGTGCTCATGACAATCCTGTCTGTCCAGACTCTTCAAGGAAAACAGACCCCCATGCCTCTCTCCTGGGGCTTCTGGAGGATTCAAACCATCAACCTCTCAACTGGGAATGAAGTATTCAATTGTTGGCACTAGTCAAAGACACCCCCAGCTTGTCATTTGGGTCTGTAAAAGTAAAGCCGTTTCTCTGGATGGAGTCAGAAAAGATGAGGCAGAGGAAATATATCAGACAGATTTGAAGGGTGGTGTGGCTCTCTCTGAAAGCTAAGGGTGACAACCAGCAAGGTCACAACTTTAAACCCTACACCCACAAGAACTAGATTCTACAAACTTGAGCATGTCTACTTGGAGCCTGATGATAAGAACCTCGGCTGACCAACACCTTGATTTTGGCCCAGAGGGATATAGAGCAGAGCTTTATGATCACATAAATGTCTGACCTGAAATATCATGAAGTGATAAATGTTTATGGCTTTAAGTTGCTAAGTCTGTAATAATTTATTGCAGCATGCATGTCTTAAGCTAGAAAGGAAAAAATTAAGAAAGATATTGTATTGCGTACAAAGAACACCAAGATCAGCAGCCTATAGGGTAGACCTTATGCTTGAGTGTGAAGAATGGGAGGTCACACAACTATGAACCAGATGTGAGATCCTAAAGGAGCCAATATTCAAAGAGTTGTGCCAGTGTGTGTGTGTGTGTGTGTG
>NW_006399805.1:6853992-6855985 GCF_000299155.1 Elephantulus edwardii | reverse complement strand
AGAGAGAGAGAGATACACACACACACACAGGGTGCATGTCCTTTTAATTAATTGGATGCTTATAGCAGATCTCATCTAAATACATTACACAAGATCTAATTATGGAGGATGACTACATCATAACAGATAAACTACATTATAACTGGAAACACTGAGACTCGTGGGCAGCCATGATTTACCCTTAACCATCACAGAATAACAATGGAAAACTAAAATAGTACTTTGAAAAGAATTTTTAAATCTTTTCCCCCTTTCATTGCCCTCTGGACAGCAGCTAATGCAGTTTTTAGTGGATCCACAGAAGAAAAAACCTGTGCTTTGCTGATGTATCCCACAAACTCAACCAAGAACAGATTATTCACATGAACATTTTCTCTAAAATTAGAATGATTAAAAAGATAAGATTTAAGTTAGAGAAGGCATTTAAATAGAGAGTGCGACTCCACATTCTCCTTTTGTAATTTTCTATTTTATTACTCTGGACAATCTTCAGTCTTCTGTAACAGTGTTTCTACTGGGGTTAACAAGCTATATGCTACATCACAGTGAACTGAACATGTTTGAATTTTTGATAATGTGCTTTTCAGTATTTACCCAAATATATAACTCTGAAGGCAATAAGGTGTGAAATACAAGGTGTAATGGAAATCAGAATTAAAAAGAGGAATCAGGGAAAGTGTGGTTACATTGTGGGTATTGTAAATGAATGTCTTAAAACCACCAAAATGTTGAATGAAAAACCAATTTACTTTTAAACTTTCACTCAAATCATAATAAAAAGAAATAAATAAGTCTTACCAGAAGCACAAAGACACACAAAAATGCACTATTTAACAATCACATTTTAAATAGTGTTTAAAGCTACGCAGGGCTAAATCTCAATTAACCTAAATTCATTGTTTTGTTTTCATTACAAAAGCAGAAGACAATCACTATGACCAGTCAATCTGTTTCCATGAAGTAAATCCTGGCTCATGATGACCTCGTGTGTATCAAAGAAAACTGTGATCCAGGGGACTTTCAGTGACCAATTTTTTTGTCACTGAACTATAAGGTTATTTGTCATCTTCTCACTATGATTCCCTGGGTTGACAGTCCTTCCCTTGACAAGATCTAGCAAAGCATTACCATTCCCTTGCTGCTGCTGTTGCTGTATTACCTTCTATCTGCTTGGCTTCAACTCAAAGATACCCTGCAAAGCACAACATAATACTCCCCAATGCTGCACTGTCCTCACACTCTGCGCTGTGATTAAGCCCACTGTGGTCATCATAGTGTCAAGCTAGCTCACTGAGGGGCTTCCTCTCTTTCTTGACTTTATCTTACACATTTCCAAAAGAACAAGCAAATTTGTCTTGGAAGAAATGCATTCAGAGTGTTCCTTAGAAGCAAGAGTGATGAGACCTCATTACACATTTTTTTGGACTTATTATCCAGAAGAGTCAGTCCTTGGAAAAGAGCATCATGCTTGGAAAAGTGTCAGTGAAAGAACAAAGACTTTCAAAGAGATGGGTCGACACAGTGACTGCAACCATGGGGCGTAAGCACAGTGGAGAGAGTGAAGAGGGACACATCTCCATCTGTTGTTTACAGGGTTGTTAACAGTTAGAGCTCACCACAACAAGATAAAGGTAAACAATCCAGTTGAAAAATGGGCCCAGGATATAAACAGATGCTTCACCAAAGAAGACATTCAGATGGTGAACAAACACATGAAGAAATGTTCAAAATCCCTAGCTCTAAGAGAGATGTAAATCAAGACAACTATGAGATATCATCTCACCCCAGACAGAATAGCAAATTTAACAGAACAGCAAGCAACAAATGCTGGTGAGGCTGTGGAGAAACTGGAACCCTTATGCACTGTTGGTGGGAGTGTAGAACGGTGCAACTACTGTGGAAGGCGGTATGGCGCTTTCTCAAAAAGTTGCAAATAGAGATACCATTTGACCCAGCAATTCCACTACTGGGAATATACCCCAAAGAAACCATA
>NW_006399805.1:6841225-6853657 GCF_000299155.1 Elephantulus edwardii | reverse complement strand
GAGGGAGAAAATTGTTCAAAAGAGATATGTGATTAGGTATTTTTGTCATGACAGGAGTCCAGAGCAAAGGCTACATAGTGGAGTGGACCTGGGGGAGGGATTGTAAAATAATGGGGGAACTTTTCTTTTACTTTTCAAAGAGAAGAGCGAACTGGGGGGAGGGGTGGGCAGGGAGAAAAGTGCAACAATGAATGAATGGAAATCCAAAGTCTGCAAATTTTCATTAAAATTAATAAAAAAAAATTTTAACGAGTGAGAGCTGACTCAGTGGCAGCTCCAACAAGGACTTCAGCACCACAACAACATTCCTTTTAAAATCGTATTATGTCTTGGCTCCTTCAAAGAATATAACATTTTGGTGACCTTTCAGTTCTAGTTCAAAAAGCTGAGATTTTATTTGGTGGCTTATGCTTAGCTGGCCGCTGTTTATCCAAGGCTGCTGGGTTCTGGACACACTTTGCAGCACTAACAAAAATGATTGTTTGGTCGGGAAGGCTTTGTATCAGAGGGTACAGAGCTGCATAATTCCTCCTCACAGTTCAACAAATCCATGTCCTAGAACTCAATAGGCTATGGCTTTATCACATCTCACTTCCCAAACTTGGTATCTAATATTAATTTCCTGAGGCTGCATTCATTAGACTATTTGAAATTATTCCTGCAAACAAGAGCTTAAAATACATTAAACAAATCTAAATATTAAAACATATTAAATAAATCCAAAAGTACATTGCCGTGGACAAATCTATTGAAAAGGGCCTTTGTAATGCCTTAAGGTTTCACAGGACTTTTCATTGCTTTATAAGCATGTAAAAGTTGGATATTGAATAAGAAAGACTGAAGAATTGACGTCTTTGGAGCACGGTTTTCATGACAAATATTAGACATACCCTGGACTTTCAGAATAAATGAATCTACGTCAGAAGAAGTACAACCAGAATGCTTCTTAGCTTCAAAAAATACTGGAAAAGTTTCAAGTAAAGAGGAGAATCCTGAAATATCCAGGAGAAAATTAGGTGTCTCAGAAGATCGGTCTTAAAAACACAGAGGTGCAAAATGACTCCTAACTCCTAGCAAAAGTGTCTATTCTAACCTTTCCTGCCTTTCATCCTCTTAAGGGAACTAAAAATCTATCTTTTTAAACTCTTTTAGTGATGTGTATTTAGTTCATAATGAAGAGAATGAAAAGGGCATCATTTCCCTGCATTTTAAATGCTAAAGGAAATAGGTTGCCTAAGAAAGTCTCCTATGTTTAATGAGCTAGATGACAACCTGACATAAACCCACCGACATCTAGAAGGTTCTGACTCATAGTGACCCTTCATCACCTCCACTGGGTTTCCAAGGTCACCTGCTGCTGGATCCAAACTGCCAACCTTTTGGTTAGTACCTTTTGGTTGCATTAGGAACTAAGCCACCAAGGCCCCTTACCATCAAATCAAGAAATGAGCAGATTCAGACTAGAACCACTAGAATCCCATCACTGTGGGAACCCTCAATATCTGAGTGGGAAACAGAGCTTAGAACTAAGACAAAAAGCATTACCCAGAAGGCTGGGTACCCAGATTGGGGGTGGGGGGGAAGTCACTGAAAATAATATGCTAAAGACAGACTTTCTACAATACCTGGATATTGTGTAATAATTGACTTCTCTTACATGTGGTGCATAGATTTCTTTAAGTTGTTGATTCAATGCTATGATTTTTTAACTGGTTAAGCATTTTCTTCCCTACCTTTCTTGTATAGTAAAATAATACAAATTTCAATAGAAAAAGATTTTCAATTTGTCCCATGTTAAGATATGGGAAGGAAAGTCTTTAAAAGAATGAAACTTCCCAATTGGATCAGAGGAAAATTTTGAATATGGCTTACTATCAAGATGACGTATGGTTTCCGGGATGCAAAAGAAGGATCCATGAAGACTAGCTGGAAGTCTTCCTAACGGAACATTGCCTTTTATTAATACATTGAGTTCAGCCCAAGAAGCCACAGGAGTTTTGTTTGTTAATTCATTTTTATTGACTATTTTTGAGTCAAAGCACCAATACTTGTGTGGCTGAAAAATCCCTCTTGTTCTTAACAAAATGCTTTGTTTTGTGTGAAATACTATGCCACCTCCCAAGGTCTTTCAGTGAGCAAACATTTTTCCACAGATTTTCACAGACTATTTTGTCTCTCTCAGGTCGTGAGCGTATTCACTCTGTAACATCATCCTTAGTTTGTAGGTATTGATGGGAAATTCAACTGGGACTATCCTTGAGCTCAGAGAAGAATTAAGAATTTTTTTCCAGTAGGTATGTACTTAGGAGATGTTTGCAAATTAGAAGAAAGCTCAATTCAGTTGTCCATGCAAATTAAATAATGGCAAACATAAAATAGAGCTTCAGAGGAAAAAGAGGGAAACAGAGATGACAGATGAAGAGAGAGAAGTAGGGGTAGAGAGACGAGACTTTTTATAGATGTAAGAGTGTGTTTGAGGAAAGAGTTAAAGGCACACTTCACAAAAACAAAAAAGACACAGAGATGGGAGAAATGAAGAAGACTCTCACCATCATCAGTTATCAAGTGAATATGCTTTTAAATATAAAGAATTATAGTGCATCTACAGCATGACTAAAAGAAAACTGAAATGTTGGTTAGAAGGTTGGGTAAACGGGTTATTTATACTTCTGGTAGAAAGCGTAATTGTGTACTGGCTCTGAAAAATGGTTTAGAATTTATATATGCCATTAAGAATGTTGTTGTTTTGTGTCATTGAATAGCTTGCAACACATAGTGACCCCATATACAACAGCTCTGAAGCCTGCCCTGTCCTGAGCCCAACTCACTATCTCTGAGACACCTACCCCCATCACCTCAGTTACTGTATCACTCCATCTCATCCAGGTTTTTTCTCTCCTGCACTGTCACTCCTCCCTTCCAAGCACGATGTCCTTGTCCAGCTCTGGTGGCCTAGTGATAAGAAGCTGTGATGCAATCCCAAAGACACATGGTTCAAATCCACCAGGTACTCTGTGGGAGAAGGATGGATAATTTCCTCACATGTGTATTACTACTTCTAAAACCTATTGGAGGGTCAGCTATGAGTTAGATGAGATTTCACAGCACACAACAACATCCTATAGTCTCAATTTATAGGCAAATTAAGCACAGGACACAACAATTCTACTCATAATATGTATTCAGGAGAAATAAAAAACAGGCATCCACAGAATGATTTGTAATATTCATAGTAGCTTTAGTCGTAACAGCTCATGACTGAGAACTAGCCAAATTACCATCACCAGGTAAATGGATAAAGACATTTACACATGGGAAACCAACTCCTTAACAAAAACCAATGGACTATTGGTGTATGCAGCGCCATGGATGGATTTAAATAAGCATTTTGAAAGTCAGGTGTAAGAGAGTGAATATGACATTCTAGGAAAGGCAAACAACTCTGTAGTCATATAAATAGAACTGTGGTTTAGGAGGACTAGAGGTGATGGTGATGTTAGTGCCTTTGAGTTGATTTTTCAACAAACAAAGTAAACCTGTCACAGAGAGTAGGCGTTAAACTGATCAAGGCAAGAACTTCCTAGATTAAAAGAACCTGAAGAATATAACCAGGGCTAAAGGGCATTCTGTCTTATGGGCGTATGAGAGAGAGAGAGTGAGTGAGTGAGTGAGTGAGTGAGTGAGTGAGTGTGTGTGTGCGCGCGCGTGCACACACATGCAAAACCTTGATTTTCCCACTGATGCTGCCTTCTGATATGGTTGTGATCTTATAAACAGGAAGGGTCAGCAAACAGGATAAGAAACCGTAAACAGTGACTCTTCCTTTTTTAAAATAATTTTTTTTATTTTAATTGTCATTTTAACAAAAGTTTACAGAAAATTTAGATTTTCATTCATTCTTTGTTGCACATTTTAGCCCCTCTCCCTACCTTACCGCTCCCGAGCTGACTTTTTTCCCCATTACAAAATTCTAATACAAATTCAAATTCTTTGTTTCTCTCACCCTCCCATCCATCAAATTGTACAACCCAATGATTAATCCCCTCTTCCCCCTGCACAGCCACATCCCTCTGTTTCCAGCCTCTCCCACTCATCCTGGATCCTTATACTCATTCTACAATAATAGTTTCATACAATATTTATCCTTATGTGACTGAGTTAGTTCACTCAGCATAACGCTCTCCAGTCCCTCCCAAGTTAGGTAATAATTTACAAAGTTCCTGCTCCTGTGTGCTGCATAGTATTCCATCGTGTGAATGCACCACAATTTCTCAATCCATTCGTTTGTGGTTGGACATTTGGGCTGTTTCCATGTTCTTACAACGGTGAATAATGCTGCTTTGAACATTGGTGTGACTCTTTTCAACATTTTTCCTGCTTGTATAATGAAAACACTTCTCAAATAAAAGCTATGAAGACATACAGATCAGAACATTCAACCATGAGTCCCTCTCTGCTTAACTATCTAAAGTCTTGAGTAGTTCATACTGTGGCCAGGAATTTTCCTGCTAGTCAGAGAACAGCAACAGCAGTGGGTTTCTTGGGCTTTAAACTTCACAAAAGCAGACTGCTCCTGTGGCCTCATCTGTGGATAGTCAGTCGCAACTGCTCACCGAAGGCCACACCTCTCTGGCAGTGGGAATTCACCAGGCTTGCCCGTGAGCAATCTCCTCCTACAGGACATACAGCCTCAGAAACACCAGGAAGCATCAGTGATGCTATGAATCTGTTCCAACTTGAGGGCAAAGAGTTCACAGTGAGTTCTCCCTGGCTGAGTAAATTCAAACTCCAACATTTCAGTTAGCAACCAAATGTTTAATATTTGAACCACCAGGGCTCCTCGGGGTCAGAGGCAGACAGGGCAAGTTGCTGAAAAGGAGTACATTTGGCTGAGAAAAGGGTCTGTGTCTCGTTTGGGGTCTTGATTACAGGTATACATCTGTCAGGTCCCCGAGTGGCACAGTTCAGTACTTGACTATTAGCTGAAAGGTTGGTAGTTCAACTCTATCCAGAGACTCCTTAGAAGGTAGGGGAGGCTATCTGCTTCTGAGTGGTCACAGCCTTGAAAACCTTATGAAGCAGTTATACTCCAAACACAGGATCACCATTTATCAGAATTAAATCAGCCCATGATTTACAATGACACGTACACCAAAACCTGTCAAACTTTACCTTTAAACCACGGGTGGTTAATGAATGTGAGGAAAACCTCAAAGGTTTTACATACATACAATGTGCCTAGAAAAGGGGACGATTATCATGAGGGATTTGTAAGAGGAGAGTTTTCTAACTGTTGGGAAATGAATGAGAGTTAAAGAAATATGAAAATGTTTGCCCTATTTTAGGTAATACAGGAAGAAGGAAAGGAGAAATTCTGGTTCTTGGCTCTGAATTAACCCAACAGGGCCTTTTCTATCTTTGCTTATTTTGGTTAGCTGTTTTCCCCAGCGTTTAGGTTGTTTCATCTCTAATGTTACTCACCTTCAGGAAAGACCAATCACATCATTTCTGGTAACTAGAGGGTCAGTGAAAATGAGAAATTGAGATGGATTGATACAATAGCCACAGCAATGGACTCAAACACACCACCAGCCATACAGGTGGTATAGAAACCGGCAAAGTTTGGTATACAAGGTTACCATGAGGTGAAGCTGAGCTGATGACATCTAACAGCAAAATTTATTTTCTGA
This sequence comes from Elephantulus edwardii, assembly GCF_000299155.1. Classification (NCBI taxonomy): domain Eukaryota; kingdom Metazoa; phylum Chordata; class Mammalia; order Macroscelidea; family Macroscelididae; genus Elephantulus; species Elephantulus edwardii. The sequence goes on along the minus strand of NW_006399805.1, from coordinate 6,847,967 downwards.
CTCTATGCTTTGAATATTGCATTACAATTTATTCAGCAAACCCACATAAAGCTTAAAGCTGGAAAGGATAGCTAGGTAACTCTTTAGATGAAAGCTTTAGGATTCAAAACTATTTTGACAAACTGGCCTGAAAAAAGAAAATTTCAAAGGACACATCTCTTAGACTTAGCATTGAAAACTCAGTTGTGTAAATTTAGTTTTGAAATAATATTTTAGTAGTGTTTTCTATTAAGTAACAGCCATATATTATTCTTAAAGGAAAAATCCTCTGTAGCAAACATTGTATATAGGTATGATACTATTTTGTATTAAATTCTAGAAGTGCAAATTGTACTGAAGTAAAAGATCATTGGGTTGTTAAACTCACTGCTATAAAGCTGGAACCAATTCACAGCTGATCTTCCAGTGGGCTTTCAGAGGCTGTAAACCACGGAGGACAAGGCTGCCCAGCTCATCTTTCTCCTACAGAGACGCTGGTGGATTTGAACTAACTACAGGACAGGCACCACCTCGGGTAAGCAGTGAAGCTCCCTATGCCACCAGATTTGAGAATGCCGAACATGTGAGCACCACATACGCACAAGCACACACACAGGTGTGCACACACATGGGTAACATAGGTACACACACATACACACACAATTGTAGTTATGTACCAATCACTCATCACTGAATTCATTTGAGCAAAAGGTACATGACCAGTGGTAGAGGCACCGTAATGGGAATCTTGCCATTGGATGAGGTATGCGACCGGATACCCTTGATTGTTAAATTGAGAAAGTGGATCCAAATATAATGGTGGGAAAGTTTGGAAAGACAGAAAGATAAAAAGAAAGAGTATAGGAGAGGATTTAGAGAAAGATGTCATACATGTATATAATGATGCAATGATGTGGCAATTATTTAAAAATCCACCAAATTAAAACCAGTTAAATATGTATCATTGTTCTAAAATTATGGTGCATTAACAGTAGAAAATGATGCATCACTAAAAAATGACCAAGAATTCATAAAATACTGCAAAACATGGATAGAAGACTTCTGAGAAAAGCTAAGGAAAGATTTGCATGCAGAGTAGATCTGGGGTCGTGGTTAGAGACAGGTGGGGAGTCAGACAGGAGTGAAAAATTAATAACAAATAATTTGGTGAAGAGAAAAGCAATACTATATAAGGGGCTCATTAACCATTGTCACAAATTAATTACATCAATCATTGGCAATTAATGTGATAAAACACATCTGACTAGATGAAAAATCAGTATGATTGTAAACTTTCACATAAAAGGAAAGTTTTCAAAGTCAGTAGCAGTGTCGCTGTCATTGTCTGCTGTTGAGTGAGTCTGATTTCTGGTGCTGCTTCCTACGACCAGCACACCGCCTTATCCTTCACCGTCGTCATGATTGTTGGGGTGCTGACACCCATCATTCAAGCCACTGCACATGTGAGTGTTCTCATCCTGCACTGGAGGCTTCCTTTTTCAGTACCACATCAGAAAGTACTCCTAGGATCCTTACGATTGTCATATTATTATTTTTTAAAATAAATCCTGAGGTGGTTTTTCCTAGTACCTTACTCTAGAGCCTCCAGTGACTCTGCTCAATGTGGCACGTCCTGCTGTTTGAAATACTGGTGGCAAATTTCCAACACAGCAGCAACCTTCCAACATCCCAGGAACCTTCCAGTTCCCACAGGACAGCAAACCAATGCACAGGCGATGGCCTAAAACGACTAAACTGCCTGGATTCTTGTCATTATTTTAAGAATTAACACCCAAGTTAGCCCAAGTAACTGAGGACGTCCTCACTGTTAACGGTACTTTCACATGTTGTTTTTGAGTAGATTTCAACTCACAATGATCTCATCAGAGTAGAACTGAGCCGTTGGGTTGCTGAGACCAGAATTTTTATGGAAGGATATCATCAGGTCTCTCTCCCGTAGTTCAAACCACCAACCTTTCTGTTATCAGCAGAGTACTTACTCACTGTGTCACCAGGACTCTGTTATTAGGCAAGATGTATTAATATTTAACTAGGCCAAACCCAAACTATACCACTTGCCATACAGGGGCAACTTGTGGTTGCTGTGAAGCTGAACACTGTGACATTGATGTGTCAAATGCGATAATGGTTACCCCTGGTGGACAATGTTTGGTGGAGCTCCCTGGTTGAAACAAGCTTAGAAGCAGAAGTGGCATCCAGTTCCATAATAGCTTGCCTCTGGAAACCCTATGAACATGGAGAGAGGATGAAAGTCACACAAGTGTCGAGGACTTTCATTCCTAGGGTCACTATGAGTCGCCTACACTCAATGGCACTTAACAACAACAACAATAACAACATACCAAACCCAAAGCTAGAAGATGATACTTTCAGACAGATTTTGGGATGGACTATCATGCCGCCTTGTTCATTTGGCCAATAAAAGGAAATAATTTCATAGAAAGCATCCACAGAATGTGGCCCTGACACTAAAAGGGTAAAAGAGTTCAGAGGAAAAGTTGTTGCTGTTGATTGCCTTTGAGTCAAGCATGACTCTTAGCGACCATTTGAACAAATGCTTGAAGCCCTTCTACAACTACCGACTTTTTATTTTTTTTCTTAATTTTAATGAACATTTACAGAGATTTTGGGTTTCCATTCATTCATTGTTACATTTTTCTCCTTGCCCACTCCTCTTCCCCAGTTCGCTCTTCTCTTTGAAAAGTAAAAGAAAAATTCTTTCATTGGTATCTAATCCCCCCTCCCCAGTACACTCCACTATGCAACCTTCATTCTGGACTCTTGTCATGACCGTAATACCCAATCTGTTTCAATGCAGTACACATAATTTATCCAATCTTTCTCAGTTTCACCCCAACCTTGATGGCAGTCCCATTCTACAACAGTGGCACTATGCAGTATTTGTCCTTTTGTAACTGAGATATTTCACTCAGCATAATGTCCTCCATGGTCATCCATTTTGAAACTATCGACATTTATCAAAGTTGATAGGGTTTCCGGAGGCATGTTGTTTAGGAAATGGATGCCACTCTTGCTTCCAAACCTGTCATAATATGTGTTGTTCTTATGTGCCATTGAATCACCTGCGATGTATAGCGACCCAACGTACAGCAGATCTGAACCCTTCCCTGTCCTGAGCCAGTCTCACTAATTCCAACATACCAACCCCCGTCGCCCCAGTTACTGTATCAATCTATCTCATCCTGGGTTCCCTCTTCTGTGCTGTCCGTTCACCTTTCCAAGCATAGTGTCCTCCAAGGACTGATCTCTCCTAGCCATTGCCCAAAGTAAGTGAAGTGGAGCTTCAAAACCCTAGCCTCCAAGGAAAGACATGGCTTCACACTTTCCAAGATAGACCTGTTTGTTTTCTTGGCAGTCCATGTATGTTCAAGACTCTTCTCCAGCACCACAACTCAAAGGCATTGATTCTTCTTCTGTCGTCTTTAGTCATTGTCCGACTCTCTGAAGCATGACACGTAATTGAGAAGACCATGGCCTGGATTAGGCACACCTTTGTATCTAGACTGACATTGTTGCTCTTCTACACTCTGGAGAGGTCCATGATGGCAGATTTTCTCAATGCAGTTCATCTTTTGATCTCCTGACTGCTGCTGTTAAGAGAGTTGAATGTGGATCTGAGCAAGATGTAATTGTTAACAACCTCGATATCTTCTCCATCTAATATATGGTGCTGCCAATTGGCCCAGTGGTGAGAATCTTTGTCTTCTCGATGTTGAGCTTCAATCCATATTGAAGACTACAGTCTTTGACCTTTTGCAGCAAGTGCTTCTGATCCTCCTCAGTTTCAGCGAGCAAGGTTGTGTCATCTGCATATCGTAGGTTGTTAATGAGTCTTCCTCCAATCCTGATGCCATACTCCTCCTCATAAAGCCCTGCTTCCCAAATGATCTGTTCTGCAAACAGATTAAAAAGATACAGGGACAGGACACATCCCTGATGCACTCCTTTCTTGATTTTGAACCGTGCAGTGTTTCCTTGCTCTGTTCTGAGTACTTCGTCTTGGTCCAAATAAAGAGAGGAAGAAAAAGTGAGGAGAGGGAAAAATGGAAGACTGATAATGTGGGATATATATATATATATAGCTAAGGTGATTATATTTGCAATAAAATACTAAGAAGTAGAAATCACATCAAAGTAAGAAAGAAGTTTAATACGTCACTCACAATGAAATGAACTATCATCTACTTCCTAAATAACATGCCTCCAGAAACTCTATGAACTTCAATAAATGTTGATAGTTGTAGAGGGGCCTCAGGCCTTTTGTTCATAGGGTCGCTCTAAGTCATGCTCAACTCAAAGGCAATCAACACACACACAGTCAATCTGTAGGCCAAGCAAATTATTCAAGAAGCTGGACTCTGTGAAAAACGTGGCATCAGGATTGGAAGAGTCATCAATAACCTTTGATATGCAGAGGCCTTGCTTACTGAAAGTGAAGAGGTCCTGAAGCACTTGTTGCAAAAGATCAAACACTGCAGTCTTCAATGTGAATTGCATCTCAATGTCAAGAAATAAAAAATTCTCACCACCAGACTGACAGGCAATATCATGATAGATGGAGAAAAGATGGAAACTGCCAATAACTTCATCTGATTTGGATCTGCAAAGAATACATTTGTTACCCGCTGTCAGGAGATTAGGAGACATGTTGCACTTGAAAAGGCTGCAGTCAGGGACTTCTCCAAATTACTGAAACACAATGATGTCAGTTTGAGGACTAAAGTGCACCTGATTCAGGCCATGGTTTTTCAGTCACTTGCTATGCTATTGAGAACTGGACAATGAATAAAGATTACAGAAAAAGAATTCATTTCTTTGAATTGTGGTGTTGGAGAAGAGTCCCAAATATCCCATGGACTGCCAATAGACATATCCTGGAGAAGGTGCAGCCAGAGTTCCTTGGAGGCAAAGATTCATCTCACATACTTTGGGCATGTTGCTAGGAGAGGCTGTTCCCTGGAAAGAGACATTATACTTGGGAAGTTGGAGAGACAGAGAAAGAGAGGAAGAGCCTCAAGCAGGTGGCAGATACAGTGACTGCAGCAATAGACTCAAATATGTAGAGACTGTGAGGATGACACAGGCATAGGCCAGTGTTCAGATCTGTGGTTCATCTGGTCACTGTGGACCATTATCGACATGACAGCACCTAACAACAACGATAGCAAACCTAAACTCTGACCTAAGTGTGTCTGAGATGGTGATACTAGTAAAATAAAACATTCCAAGACAGCTAAATAGCACCAGCAGTTCTAATACCACTTGGAAGAGAAAGCGAAATGATCTTAGAAGGGTGGGCTTGCCTTCTAAGTTGGTCATAGATGTCACACTAATCCGCAGAATAGTCTGGAGGCTCTTAGAGACCCAAGCTGATGTTTGTTCTCCAGAAAAATTGTGCACAGTCTGCCTGGGGTTCTTTTATTGGCTGTATTTGCATTTCTTTGTATTTGTTAAGATAGATGGATTGTCTGCTTCATTGAACACAATAGCTAAAGCAAGAGAAAATTAAATGTTGACTTGGTCTGATTAAAATATAAATCCAAATGCAACACTGAGAGAAACAGAGGATGAAAAGTGAAAGAAAAAGAGACTCATTAGACATTTATATATACAGAAATTTGGCTTCTAAATATCCTTATTATAGATTGGAAGTCATAAAGTCAATAGACATGGCAGTTTTACTTTCACCTGCAGGTTACCCACCATGCATTTAAAGTTCTAGGGCTGAAATTACCTTCCAAGGCCAAAGGATTTTATACGCCTAGGCAAAAGGCCAACAAATCCAAGTTCTTTTCTGTTGTTTTTTATGTAAAAGGTACTTTGAAGGTTGCATTCAAACACCTGCTTATTTAAATAAGCAACAAATGTTTGGGAATATGCAAAACTTCACTACCAATCCAATAAATGCATGAGATTCTATCTAATGGATTGGCAAAAATAATAGGGAAATGAAGAGCATTTACTGGTAATAGTAAGTAGCAGGTATCATAGAGGACGACAAAGGTTTTGACTCTGATGGGCACTGGTCATGTTAGGTGTGACTTTTTAATCCTACTATCTCATTTCTAAGACACATACTGTGGGAAACAAGCAGGGGAAGGAGAAATAGGTCAATACAAAAACATCTGAGGAAGTGCTGGTTGTTGGGATTCTGTTGTCTTGTACGTAGTTTTGTTATTTATATAGGGTCATCACAAAACCATTTCTTCCTCTTCAGTTGTCTTTATCAGTGCTGACTTTACTCAAATGCCCCCAAATTCTTTGTTAGATTGCAGATAATTTAAATGCCTATTCATAGGGGATTTGGATCTAATAGAACACTGTTTATTCATCAAGTGAAATACTGAAGAGTTCTTTAAAGGATTAATTTTATCATAATCCATTAATCAGTATCCCTGCTTGCTTTCGTTTCCTGGTGGTCTTATAATACACATACCATGGGAGGGGAATTCAAAGAGCAGAAATTTGTTTTCTCACAGCTCTGAGGCTGAAAGTTCAAAGAGGGTTCTGGCCAAGTCAATTCTTGCTCATCTGTGTTCTGGGCAGTTACTGGTTCCTTGGCTTGTGGACAATTCGCACAGGGCATCTCCCTTCCCCTTGTGTGTTTATCTCTGTGTGTAATCTGCTCTTTGAGAACTCAGAAGTGATCGAGTTAGAACCCAGTCTCTTTGAGTATGGTATTAACAACACAAAGAAAATCTTGCTTCCAAAATTATTACTG
>NW_006399805.1:6832702-6838345 GCF_000299155.1 Elephantulus edwardii | reverse complement strand
GGCACAGGACAGAGCGGAGTTTAGGGCTGTTGTACATAGGGTCGCTATGAGTCGCAGGCGACTCGACGGCACATAACAACAACAACAACAACCAATGTGAAAGTTAGGCTTGTAATACACATTTGGGGAGATACAATTTCATCTATGGCAACGCTCAGTCATCCTCATTGTACTTAGTCAGAACTGATTCAGAGCTGCCTCTCCGGAAGGTTTCAGAGGCTGTAAATCCCAAAGGGGCAGATTGCTCATCTTCTCCCCTCCCCCAAAGAACAGCTAGATTCTGCCTGCCAGAGAGTTTCCACCCTTGTATTAGTAGAGAAACTCCCTACAAACTACACTACCAGGGCTATTTCTTATTTTTACTATTATATATCTAATACTATTATCTATTATAAGTGAAAATTCTATTTAAAAACATGTATGTGCATGCGTACATAGATTACATATTTGACATATCTATTTATGTTAATAAATTATTTCTATCTACTTACAGTTATATAATCTATGAAGATAAACTTTCACTTTGTGAACTATGAGTTTATATTATTTGTCATCAACAAAATCAAATCAATGATTTAATATAGTGGACTCGTAAGTGGCATGGTAGCCAGGGTTATAGGTGACTAGAATGATATATTACTGAAAGTGGCCAAAGTTGAGGAATGTAATCATCTTTGGGGCTGGATAATTAGGTGTTACCTACTAGGAAGAGGAGTACTCTGGTGGCATAGTCTGTAGGGAGTTGTGTTATTAACCCAAAGGTGGCACCTCTCAGGTTTTTCAAATTCACCCACAGCTCCATGACAGAAAAATAGACAATCTCTTCCCATGGGATTTACTGCCTTGGAACACTTACTGAAGAGTGAGCTGTGAGTTTATTTCAACTTGAGAAAAATGAATGGGGTTGAATTGAGTTCATTTGAGTGGAACTGAGTTGAATTGACCAGCAAAAAGATTTTAAAACTCTGAGTGAGGAAAAAAAAGACAGCAAGTCATGGAAGGTCTTGAACAGTTAACTGAGAAGTTGATCGACAAGAAGAAAAAGCAGAGAGTTGTATCAATGTGGCACAAAGTTCAAATGAACAAAGCTTTTGGTGAGAGGTTGGAAATAGTAGTCAGGAGCTAGAAGGAGCCAGAAGACTACCTAGACCACAGCAAACCTGCAGTCCAGGGAATGAGGCACCTGCAAGGAGTGGCCTCCTGTGGAGTCCTGATCTGAAGATTGTTAGTGTTCAGTTGAAGGCAAAACGAAGGGACCCACAATGAAGATGTTTCAAAACCTACAAATGTTTCTTGAGTATCTACCACATGGAGGAAGTTCTGGCGGCATAGTCCATGGGGAGCAATCCAAAAGCTACATCTCACTGTCAGTTCAAATTCACCAGCAGCTCCATAGGACAAAAATGATCAGTTTCTATCTGTGTGATTTATAGCCTCAAAAATGCAATGAATCAGCACTATGGCAATTGGACAATTAAAACAGACATTCGGGGGGGAGGGGAGAAGAACGAACTGGGGAGGAGGGTAGAGAAAACAGTGCAACAATGAATGAATGAGAACCCAAAATCTCTGTAAATGTTCATTAAAACTAATAAAATTTAATAATAATTAAAAAAATGCAATGAATCTTTGAGCTGTGAGTTAGTTTTGACTCAATGGCAATGAACTGAAATAATTAAGTCACTACACCATTGCTGCACTGGTTCCTGAGAAATAATTCAATGCGTATAGAAAGCAAAGGGGGAAATTCTACATGAATGGAAGAAAAGATAAGAGAAAAAGAGGCAGAAAGTAAGACGGTGGTGGGAGTTCAGAATGTGCTGGCTGGGCTGGGTCTTCTCGTCTACACAGTCACTGTGGGCACGGCTGCTAGTAAGTTCTGAATACAAGACTGTCCTGAAGACTACAAGGACAAATGCAAAAATGAATGAATGAAAGTTTTGAAGATGTCAGACTGTGATATGCGTAGAGAGGGAGAGGCAAAGGCACAGATGTATCACAGAAGCTGGAGTCTGTCTGCACTCACCCTGGGGTCTTGTTATCACCCTGGAGCATTCTGGAAACACAAAACCTTAAGCTCCATCTCTGGCTCACGGTATGGAAATCTACATTTTAACATGCCCCTTAAGTAACACATAATCTTAATAAAGTTTGAGAAACAATGCAGTAGAGCAAAAATTCTCATCTACTCAAGCGGAGCAGGTTGACTGAGCAGTGGAGTTCCGAGTAGGCTTTTAGGACGTATGCGTGAGACTGTGTCCTAGCCTGTCTGTGCAGTCATCTCTGGAGCTGGCAGAGGGGTGTAAACCAAACCAAATAAAGCCAAACCCAGCTCAGTGTCGTCAAGTGCGTTCACTCACAGAGGCCCTCCAGTGGCTTTAAAGGCTGTGCACTTAGAGGGGCTGCTTTTCTCATCTTTCTTCCGTGAGTGGCTGGTGGATTCCAACCAACCTGTGAATATGAAGGGGCGGGAGGAGGAGAGGAACTTGCAAAATAGAATTCTAGAACAGACTTGCAAAGTCATGGCTCTGTGTCCCAAATGATATTTGTTGCGAAGTTTGATAAGAAGGAGAGAACGCCATGGGGCTCCATGTCGGAGGGAACTATGTTTTGTAGAGAAACAATAGAACATAGTTAGACTACTTCGATGATTTAACTGGATTAAACTATGTTGGTGATCAAACTGGAAAGACTATGTACATAATCAAACTGGGAAAGTGCTGCCTTCTACCATAGCAAGAACCCTTTGTGGCTAGAAGACCAAGAACCACAGGAGAAGCAGATGCATTATGGTCCCGGGAGAACACCGCGTTCCTTGGAAGAGCACCAAGAAGGAGGAATAGCAGAAATACCCAAGGGTGGTGGACATTAGCACTTGAGCAATTCAAGTCTATGCCCAGTGGCCTTAGAAGAACATAGTTAGTGATTGTATCGTTATTGTTAATTGTTACAGAATCAACAATTAATTCATAGTGACTCTATGCATTATGGGATGAAATACTGTCATGTCCTACACAATGATGAGCAATGATTATCACCATAATCCATAGGTTTTTCACTGGCTATTCCTGCCCCACCTCACCCCACCCCCCAAGCCATGGCTGTGTACCAAGGGATATTAGTTCCTAAGTCTTGTAAGTAGAGGTCTTTCTTTCTAAACAGTCTTAGTCTGGAAGACCCACTGAGACCTGATGAGTACCACAGCAACACAAGGCTTCACTGACAGATACGGGTCGTTATGCACAAAGTGCATTGGCCAGGAATCGAACTGGATTCTTCTATGTGGAAAGTGAGAATCCTATCGCTGAATCAACACTACCCAAGAAAAAAGTTCTTATCAGTGGTGGCAATGAAGGCAGTGAAATGGTTAGCCCACAGGGCAAGAGGAGAGGCTCAGTCTTACTTCAGCTTCTAAGAGGTCCACAGATTCTGTCAGAGATTCAAAATGCTATCCAATTAACATATATCCCCATTCACAAGGATGGCTGAGAATCCTGAGGTAAAGGAGAGAAATCAAAGTCCAATAATTCCAAGGCAAGTTCTCCTTCTTTCTGCATTCCATTAATTCAAAATCTTGCTAGAAAAATGTTTGAGAGACTTTACTTTCTGGAGGAAGTGATCCTGCTGAATAGAGGGGATATGGAACTTTTCCATTCCCTTTGAAATACTCCCCTAGCATGTCTGTGTGGACAGACAAGTGGGCAGGTGGAGTCTTCCCATGTCTGTACAGAAAATGTTACTAGAGAGACCCTGCTCACTTCTCTCCCCCTCACATCAACCTTAGCTATAGAAATACAGCAGTTTGGCTATCCTCCCATGAATACCAATGGAAGAAAGGATGCATGAGAAGACAGAAATACGGGCCAGAATGAGGAAGGAAAACCAAGAACAGTAGTTTAATGGGGCTGGGGAGTACGGGAGAATCTTCAACCGATTATTGGAGATTCTTTTTTTCCTGGACTCTTAACCAGTTTTTGTGGCCCCTTCTTGGAGAACAGATTCTACCTATGAGTGAATATCCTATTAAATCTGATTTATTGGCGATACTACAGAAAACCTACATTTGAGGTAACTTCATCATTCTCAAATCTCTCTCTCTCAGAAGAGCACAATTCACAAGGAGAGGTGAAAGTGCCAAGAGTGACAACTAAGTGTCAGAAAAACTTTAAGCAAAGAGATTTCTTGGAGGGCTTGATTTAATATCTTGCTATCGATTATTTTACCAGTTTACAAGCTATTACACAAAGAAAGAAGACAAATTAGGACAGGATAGAATAATTGAGACTATAGCATGTTTTAGACTAAAAAAATGTGAAGCACAATCTGATATTAATAACATAATAATACCCCTTGCCAGGGTGCTAACAAAGAAGACTGACACAGAGGCCTGCACACACAGAAACATAGTTAAACACACACTCACACAGATGAATGTTTTTCTCAAAAAAATCCTGACTCACATGGGTGCAAAGAAATTAATTTCTATTTTGCAAGGCTTTACTTAAAGAATATAAAGTATAAAGCATTATTTCACAACATCAAATAGCAAGAACAGGCCAGCTACTTTAAAAAATTTCTATTTTGCAACGTCCTTTCCTTGACATTCTATGAAGTTTGCATAAACATTTAGAAACATTTAAAATTCTCTACTAAAAGGTGTTTTCATTCCATTATTTTACTTAGATAGAAATTCTTCAAATTACAAACATTTCTACTTCGTGTTTTAATTATACATTAAGTAAAGTCATTAGAGTGTAAATATGGAAATAAGAGAAGTACATTTGAGGCATTTAGAGATTCTACGAGATAGTCTTTATACCTTAGTGTTTGTTCAAAAAGCCTGTTGAAGCCACTTTGCATTCTTTAGAGACTTCACATTTTATAAACTGCCAAAACACATTAAGTGTCTGACATTTCACATCTGTCTAGAAAGAATGTCTATACCACAACATATTTTAAGCAATTTAATAAGAAATCAACAATTAAAAAAAAAAAACCAACCAAAAAACCCATTCAGGTACAGCCTTAAATGCTAATCTCTGGCCAAGGAATGTAATTGATTGGGAGGTATAAAGGATAGGTTATAAAAACAGTGACAAACTTGCAAGGCAATTTTTCATATATTGTTGTTAGGTTCCACCAAGTCAAGTTCTTAGTGACCCCAAAAACACCACATCTGAACCGTGTCCAAGCCAATCTGAGTTACTTGAGCCCATAGTGGGAGTCACTGTGTCAGCCCAGCTTGTTGAGGTTTTACCTTTCCTTTACTGACTCTCCCTCATTCCAACTGCGATGCCCCTTTCCAAGGAATAGCCACTCCTAACAACATCCCCCAAGTTTATTAAGAGGAAGCTTCATCATGTTTGCCTCCCAGGAGTACGCTGGCTGCACTTTTTCCAAGACAGATCTATGTGTTCTTTTGTCAGTCCGTGGGATCTTCAGCACTTTCCCCCAACACCACAACGCAAAGGCATTGATTCTTCTGCCATCTTTATTCGTTGTCCAGATCTCAGATTTGTAGCAAGTGGTTGAAAAGACTATGGTCTGAGAAAGGCACTCCTTAATCTTTAAATTGATATCATTTTTCCGTATTATTTTGGAGAGTTCCTTGATCCAGACTTTTCTTTCCTTTTTTAAAGTTTT
>NW_006399805.1:6816751-6817807 GCF_000299155.1 Elephantulus edwardii | reverse complement strand
CACTCCACTATGCAGCCTTCATTCTGGACTCCTGTCATGACAATAATACCTAATCACATATCCCTTTTAAACAGTTTTCTCCCTCATCTGTTTCAGGGCAATATACATAGTTTATCCCATCTTTCTCAGTCTCCCTCCTCAACCCTGACATCAGTCCTATTTGATAACAGTGGCACTGTGCAGTATTTGTCCCTTTAAGATCACCAAATCTTGTTAGAGCAGCGCTGCTGGGCAAGTTCAGACTGACTTTTTAGCTGGAAGTCAAATGTTTAGGCATTGTGCTATCATGACTCCTCCTAATAGTGTTGTTGTTGTATAGCATCTGAGGAGCTCTGGTGGCCTAATGGCAAGAAGTTGCACTGCAATCCCAAAGGCACACAGTTCGAGGCCACCAGCTGCTCTGCAGGAGAAGAATGAGCAATCTCCTCCCATCTGATTTACTGCCTCTGAAAACCCACCGGAGGGTCAGCTATGGGTCGGTTCTAACTCAACAGCACACACAAAAAGACAACAGTTGGAACTGACTTGTAGCTGACCCTCCAGCTGGTTATCAAAGGCTGTAAGTATTATATGGCTGAGACAGTTCACTCAGCATAATGCTCTCTAGCTTATCCCATGTTATGTATTATTTTACAAAATCATTACTACTGAGTGCTGCATAGTATTCCATTGTGTGAATGTACCACAATTTCTCAATCCACTCATTTGGTGATGGGTGTTTGGGCTGTTTCCATTTTCTTGCTATCGTGAATAATGCTGCTATGAACATAAGTGTACAAATCTCTGATCATAATGTGAATGATTGTGTGAAATATATGTAAGAAACAAATCCATACAAATTTTATATGCAAGCCAATATAAGATTCTTTTAAGTGTAAAAAAATGTCAATTTTATTACTAACAACCTGATAATCCAGTGAACTTGAAAATATGTTCCTGATTCTAGTTGACCTTATAATATTTCTTTCTAAATATATGTTGTTGTTGTTGTTGTTCTTGTTATGTGCTGTCGAGTCGCCTGTGACTCATAGCGACCCTATGTACAACAGCCCTAAA
>NW_006399805.1:6805365-6816651 GCF_000299155.1 Elephantulus edwardii | reverse complement strand
GCATCTGGTGGATTTGAACCGTGTACCTCTGGGATTGCAGTGCAGTGTCTTGCCACTAGGCCACCAGAGCTCCCAGTTTTATTATTATTTTTGTGTGTGTACCATCAAATCTGATCTGACTGGTTTAAGACGAGATTGCCCCTCCTTCTACGGCAGAGCATCTGGTGGATTAGAACCACGTACCTCTGTGATTGCAGTGCAGCTTCTTGCTCCTAGGCCACCAGAGCTCCCTGATACCAGACTTTTCTAATGCAACATGTCTTTTGATTTCTTGACTGTTAGTATCGATGGTGTTTATTATGTTTCCAATCAAGATATGGTTCTTTCTCATCTTTACAATGTTCTTTTCATTTTCATTATGTGGTTGTTTTACTTAGTAAACCACAAAATTGTATGATGTAACAATCAATCAGTAGATCAACTGATAGATAATTCTGGACAGAAACGAACATAAAACATTGTAGAACCTTATAAGAAAGTTCCTCAATGCTGACATTTGAAATGACTTCTTAAAATTGTCCAGTAGCCTGCATTGTTGGGGAAGAGTAAAGCCAGGATCTAGCATGCATATAGGATCTATGATTCAAAATATAAACTGGTATAAAGTACATGTAAATGTGCACAGACCAGCATTCCCACAGTGCAAAGTTCACTTAACGTGTTATTGCTGTTGTTGGGTGCTTTCAAGTCAATCATTAGTGACCTTGTGAACAGCCCTACACTATACCATCCTCTCCATGTTTAATATACTTGAGCAAAGTGCAGTCACTGTGTCAATGCATGTAGCTGAGGCTCTTTCTCTCTTTTGCTGACCCTCCACCTTTCCCGGTATGATGTCTTTCTCCAAGGACTGGAGTCTCCTAACAACGTGCCCAAAGTATGTGAGCTGATATGTCACCATCCCTGCCTCTCAGAGACACCCTGGTAGCAGTTTATCCAAGATATGGTTGCTCTTTGGGATATCTTTTGTCCATGGGATATCCAGTCCTCTTCTCTAACACCATAACTCAAAGGCCTCGGTTCTTCTGTCGTCCTTCTTCATGACCCAACTTTCAGATGCAAAGCAAGTAACTGAAAAGACCATGGCTTGAAACAGGTACACTCCAAAATGGTTTCAAATAGCCTGCCGTTAGTTGCCACTCATTTAATTGTAACTCATGTTGAGCTTCTGTATAGCAGAAAACAGCAGAGATGCCCAGTCCTGGGAGGAGTTATTCACTGGGTAATTTTCAGAAGTAGATGGCCAGGCAGTTCTTCCTAGTTAATTCTTGTATTGGCTCACAGAGCGACACTCATTTCCTCATTCGCTAATGGGCTAAGTCCAGGATGAGACCTCATGTTCACATAATGCTAACAGATCCTCCACTGCTTCGAATGAAAAGTCAAGTCAGTCTCTTTTGCAAGGAATAGTAATAGTAACCAAAATATCCCAAAATGAAACAAGAGCCGGCAGACCTCTGCTTGGTAAGGGCGAGGGGTGGGAGGGAAAACTTTGATACACGGGCTAAAAAAACCCCCACAAAAATTAAGTGAATGAATCCCAAGGTGTATTCATGAAGCATCTGAGGTGACATGAGACCCAGTTCTCCTCGCTTTAAAAATTCGCGGACTTGAATATCTCCTCACTTGCCATTTTTAGCTGAGAAGGCTATCCTATTTGCAGGGAACTTGCTTATATGAACAGTCTTGCATTTGTCACTTAAATAAGACCCTCTATCACTTTCCCTGAGTTGATTAGTAACTGCCATGCATAAAACCAGCACAAAGAAGAAGAAGAAGGGGGTGGAATATAAATGTTCAGCGGCAACACTGCGTGGTGGGCAGAGGTGAGAAGAGGATACGAAGCGTTTGTGTGGTCGTCAGGAGGCACGAATGTGGGTCAGTTCACCTCGGGAGCCGTGGCCTCTCACCCAGAGCCACATCTCTCTGTGTATGTGCGTGTTTATGTTTTTTTCTTGTAAGTGTAATCCCTCTGAATCTTTCTGTTGGGGAGGCATCAGCTGCTCGTATCCTAAAATACAGTACCACTATTTTGCTTCATGTCTCTAAAACCAAGCCCTTCCCTGAAAAGACTTCCTCAGCACCCAGCTATTCTCTTACCATAAAGAGATTGTATTTCAGGAAGGGGGACAATTCACAAGGAGTTCCCCAGATGGAAAAGCAAATGAAGAAAGAGGCGACAAGAAGGAGGGCAGATTCCAGTTCTGTAAATAGACTCGCCCCTACACGGAAAACACTTTTCACAGCTATCAGTTGCAGACATGGGGCCGCTGAGAAAGCATTTTTATCAAGGCAGAGGCAAGAGCCTATCTGCTGTTGGGAGGATGGGTTGTTGTTAGGCGCTTCGAGTCAACTCACAGCAAACCTAGGAACAACAGATCAAAACTGGGCTGCGATATGAGGGATGTTGTACTTGGTTTTGGGTGCTGTTGAGTCAAGTACAATGAACAACAGATCTGAACCCTGTCCGGTATGCGCTAGCCTCATCATCTCCGATGTATTTGCTGCTGTCATATAAGGGATATGAGGCATGAGAAGAAAGGATTGGACACATCTGGTGGAAAAGGCGGAAAACAGAGTCAGAGAGGAAAGAGCTTGAAGGAAATAAATGGAAAAGCTGGTTATGCAGTACTTAGGAAGTGATTAGGAAGATGAGTAGAAAAGAGTTTCCACTTACTCTCAGGCTTGAGAAGCCCGTTAGACTCAGAATTACTATTTTTCTCTGACCACACGTGCAATAACCACAGTCAGTTACGTTATAGTGTCTATTCTAACATTGATCTTGAAGTCTCAGGTAAATCATTCAGCTCTTCTCTGTTTTCTTATCATCAGATGATAAAGGGTAATGGTCTGAAATTTCCTTTCTCTGTCTCTCTCACTCCATTTCTCCACCTCCAATTAGAGAAATCACAGTAGGACTGCTCCACCAACATTCTCAGCCTGGGACTAGCCTGTCATAACTGAGCTCTCCTCTCCAGAGGTGGGAGACCCAGGGTGGCCGTGCTTCTCGGGTGTGGCCTATAAGGAGGTCTCACCCCCTCCAGCCTCACCTGACAGTGGGCCAATAGACCTGGTGCCATCACAGTATTGCTAAAGGAGATGAAAATATACAATTAAGAATCTCTGATCAGTCTTTTTAACACGACAGTATCAAGTCACCAAGGAGTCTCTAGGCCAGCAAGGTTTAAATCCTTCTTACCTATAGTTGTTGTTGTTGTGGTTGTGTACAGTCAAATTGGAACTGGCCCATAGCAGACCCTCCAGCTAGTTTTCAGAAGAAATAAATCACAGGAGAGAAGATTGCTCATTTTCTCCTGTGGAGAAGCTGATGGATTTGATATCTGCTCCTTGGAAGCCAGGATTCTGAAGCTCCATCTGACATATTTTGGGCATGTTGCAAGGATGGACCAGTCTTTGGAGAGGGACATTGTGCTTGGAAGGGTGGAGGGACAGCGCAAGAAAGGAAGACCCTGGATTAGACGGATTGACTCAGTGACTAGGATCGTGGGGGTAGGTGTGTCAGAGATGCTAAGAATGGCTCAGGATCGAGGAGGGTTCAGAGTTGTACATGGGATCACTGAGTCACAAGTGACTTGATGGCACATAGCAACAACAACTTCTGCGTTTTGGCAACACAATTCCTTACCACTAAGCCCCAGAGCTCCCTACAGCACTGTAGAGTAGGGTGGGTCCTATTTCAATATGAGTGTTTTCTTTTCAAAAGAGGAGAAGGGACAGAGAGGCAGAGGCGGAACCTGTACTGACAGAGCTAGAAGTCAAGGAGTGTTCTCACCACGTACCACCACCAGCCTTGAGCAGGAGCTGAGAGGGAGCCATGGGCCTCCAGAGCGCACAGGAAGAACTCGACTGCTGACTCCTCAATTTCACTTTCCCACCCTAGAGAACCATGACACAATAAATCTCTGTTTTATGAGCCACCTACTTGGGATATTCTGGGATGGCAGTCTAAGACACAGAGACAGAGGATAATCAAAAGCACATCATTCCCCACTTGGAGACAGTTTTATTGGCTATAAAATGAGGAATTTGGACTTTAAAGCCCTTTTCACGTTTGGCATTCTGTGCTTCTGGGAAATTCTTATAGAATGTTGTTTTGTGATTTCACTTTCATTGACTCTTGCAAATGAGAACAACCAGCTCATTCAAATATTAATCTACCTAGAGTATGTAATTAATTTACCTGTAGAAATAATGCAAATGAAATAAGAACACAATAAGCACAGTTATTTCTCATCTTCTTGCCGACCAAGAAGATATCAGTGACAGGAAATGCTACCTTAGTGAAAGAGCATCTTTTGACAGGGTCACGATTTATAACATACACCTTAGGTAAGTCAACACCAAGCAAGGAGAGCTGAACTTTGTTATTATTATGATTGCTGTTTCCACATTTGAGGATGTTTTTCATTGGCCTCTATCCCCACAGCTTGGAAGATTTAACCACATGTTACAAAGATGATAAGGGGGTGTAAGAAGAGCTTGTGAACGTTTTACATTAAAGGAATCTCCCAGATTATAAACCAGGCTTGTTTCTAAATATGTCTTTAAATTGAACGTGCTAGGGACAGTTCTTACCTATTGCCAGTTAGTCAAGCGTTTCTCTCATTTGTGGCGCATGGTGACTGCTACAAAGGGCTTAGACACAGCTGTGTGAGGATGGTTCCAGATTGGGGGCGGGGGTGAGGGGACAGTGGTTCTTTTGTGTATTGTCACTATGAGTTGGGAACTTCTTGACAGCACCTAACAACAGCATAGTATGGCATAGTGTATTTTTCTATGCATAAATAAGCATTAAATGCACACAGACATATTAGCACATCTTAAACATAGTATGGTAATAAAATAAAATTAATGTTTTCAAGCACATCTCAAAGTAGTTCCCACTTGTTATCATGAACCATCATACATACCTCAAATTTTTAATACACTAAGCTTCAGGTTTCTGTAAACTAGAGTTGGTTTTTAACAAATGTTATTACCTACCATCAAGTCAGACCCAACTCATAGAGTCAGTAGAGGCAGTAAATTGCACAAGAGGAGAGTGCCCATCTTTCTACCTTAAAGAAGCTGGTGGATTTGAACAGCCTGACTCCAGGTGGGCAGTGCAACTGCTTACCACTAAGCCACCATCGTAACTTAGAACTGCCTGGGTTGCTTTGCCCTAGAATGGAGCTAAGAGCTCAGAATCCTGCTCCCTTGTGGAAAATAACCCTGAGTACAGGTTCCTTTTTCCAGTGTGTAGACAACAACATTTGGGATTGAGTTTGTGTGTGAAAGAGGTACCATTTCAAATGGCTTTTCTTTCACTGCCTGTTTCTTCTCCATGAGATAATACAAATAGCAGAGATTGGGAGCCTAAAATCCCCAAATCTGAGCGAGTCCTGAGTCTACCACCCTGTGGTTGCTTGAGTTTGACAGTTAACCTCTGTGAACACCAGTGTGTCTATGACTTACATCCGTGACATAATCCACCCAGGGCCAAACTGTCTTGCTGAAAGAGGTATTAGAGCCACGTGGACTTTGTAAAATGGAAAGTGTTAGGTACATTTCCATTTCTGTAGGTAATAAAGGTGATAGAATGAAAAAGTTCTTTTTTTTTTTTTTTAGCTAAATTAGGTATTTTAAGGTGTGCATCAGGAAAGGTGTGCACTAGGGTCCTATCTTTTCTCCATAGCTATTCAATCTGTATGTCGAGCAAACCATTCAAGAAGGCGAGCTCCATGACGAAGAATGTGGCATCAGGACAGGAGGAAGACTCATAAATAACTGCATTATGAGCATAACGCAGCTTTGCTTGCTGCAAGTGAAGAGGGTGTGAAACATTACTGCAGTTGATCAAAGACTTTATAGCCTTCAATATTAATTACATCTAAATATCAAGAAAACAAAACGTGAGAGATCAGGGTGGGCGGAGATTGAAGCTATCAATGATTTCATCTTACTTAGGTCCACAAGCAACACCCATGGTAATAGCAGTTAAGAAATCAAAAGATGAGTTGCATTGGAAAAAAGCTGATGGACTTCTAAATAGATTTGAAATAAAGAACTTTTAGATGAATTTTTGAATAACAAAATTATCTGTAATTTTCCTATCCTCCCTTTAATTTGTTCAATATTAACAATATAACAAAAATCACCTTTGCTAAGATAAACACATTGTCTCAAATGAGCTCAAAAGTGACAGGCTGTGTTGTATGTGGTGAAACCATACGGAATTGGCATAGCTGTATGACATTTTCACTTCCTCTCTTACAATACTGTGCTCTCCTATTCTTTCCCCACAAAACACCTTGTTGCACATAAGTCAGAGTCAAAGTCACTGCTGTGAGTTGTTTCTGACTCCATGACCTTCCTCTGAGCCTCTGAGGCTGCATATCACATGGAAGGCGATATTCCATCATTCTACCTTGAAGCCACTGAGGGATTCAAACCAGCAAAGTCACGGGGCCTTTGGGTTAGCAAAACAACATGTGTGACACGCTGCGCCACCAGAGAAGACTGTTCTCAAAAAGCATTCTTCCTGCACCCCCCCAGGCATTTGCATATAATTCTGGTCTGTACAGGACAATTACTCCCCATTGTCACATGTTGAAAACATTCTTTAAATTACATGTATAATCTATAGTAACAAAGCAATCATCTTTTTCTCTTTGAAGTGGATCAATTAACATCATACTAGAACCAAAGAGAATAACAGATGCCTCCTACGCTGTCGCTAAGCTGACACTGTGTAGTCAGAGAGAAAAGCCACCAGCAAGAGAAGCAAGGAAGGGGACAAGGAGTGAGGTCATGACAGAGAGGGAGCAATGGCGGTGTGAGCAAATCTGAGGGTCTGGAAAGTAATAATATAAAAGCGCATTTGGGTGGGAATTGGAGGAATCAATGGCCAGTCCAGTCCCTCTAGGACCCAGCATCATTTGTGTCTTCTGTTATCAGCCTAAACCTCCAGGAAATCCTAGAGACACAGAACAGCATCCTCTAGGTCGCCAAAGAAGTCCAGGTCCCCAGACACACTGGACTAAATATCTGAAACCTCTCCCAATGACATCAAGATCCGTCCTTGCACTCTCTCCTAACATCCTGCACTTCCATTCACGGTGGGGTGTTGTCTGACTCAGAGGGACCCTGTGAACGACAGATCTGAACCTCACCTCACTCTGAACCACTCTCGGCATCTCTGAGATGCTCAAGCTCATTGCTACAGTCACCCTGTCAATCCTGAGGGTCTTCCTTGCTTTCTCTGACCTTGCACCTTTCACACGATGATACTTGTTTTGGTTGGGGTTTTTTTTCCCCCCCAAGAACTGATCCCTCCTGACAACGTCTTGCAGCTATTTTGGTTCACGGACATGCCCAAGAACCAAAACAGGGCTTTGCGTCTATTTCGCCTGAGTTTTAAACCATCTCAAGAATAGATTTAATGTTTTGAACATTAATTATCAAAGACTAGATGAATGGTGAGATGATATGAAGGATTTAATCCATAAGAAAACTAAAGGTCATTACAAAGACAAGGAGAAAAGAAGGCTAGACTAGATGTCAGAAGAGCCTCTAAAAACTGTATTAGAATGTAAAGAGGCCAAAATAAGGAGAAGAAATGCTCATGTAAAATAGGTAAACAGAAGATTTCAAAGAGCAGTTTAAGAAGATAGTGAAGTATCATAACGAAACATGCAAAGAGCTGGAGTGAGAAAATCAAAAGGGATGAATACTCTCGCCATTCCTAAAGCTGAAAGAATCAAAGAACTTTCCTTTTAGAATATTTCTATTTTAGGCTTATAATTATACACATGGTTATCTCTATAATATATGTGTTGCTGACTGGACTAAAAGGAGCCCTAGTGGCACAGGTGCCTAATCACATGGATGGTAACTGAAACGTCAATGGTTCAAACCCATCCATTGTTCCATGGAAGAAAGATGTGGCGATCTGCTTCTGTGACAATGACCACCTCGCAAACCCTCCAGGGAAGTTCTCTTCTTTCACACAGAGTCATCGTGAGTTAAAAATCAAATACAAGGCACGTGTACTAGCCCCTCAGTGTGCCCTGCTGTGGTGGTCTGCATCCTGCAGTGGTACTAGATGTTACACCACCAGTATTTCAAATACCAACAGTATCACCCATGATGGACTGGTTCTAGCAGAGCTTCCAGCCTGAGACAGACTGGGAAGAAATGCCTGGCTACCTACTTCCCAAAATTAGTCAATGAAAGCCCATATATGGGCCATATTTGTGATAGTGGTAGGAGATGGCACAAACATGCCAGTGATTATGTAGATCATACCATAAATATGCCATAGATGGCACAGGGCCAGGCCATGCTTCATTCCATACATAATGAGACCACCATGAAGCCAAACTCAAGAGCACCTAACAGGAACAAGTATATAGGTCTGTTCAATAACAACAACAACAACAAATTGTTTTGGTACCATGTGTTCAATTAGTGTTTGCTGAATAAATAAATGTGTGATCTGGATGCTATTCTTCCACTTCCCAGGAGACTTGTCTCTTCTGCTTGACTTTGGTGGGTTGTTTTTTTTTCTCCTGTCTGTTTTTCACTAAATTCACTATTTGTGTGATGTTGAGCTGCCTGCGACTCATAGCAGTCCGATGTACAACAACCCTAAATCCTGCTCTATCTTGTGCCAATCTTATTGTCTCTCACACCCCCACCCCCATTACCCCAGTCACTAAATCAATCCATTTCATCAAGGCTCTTCCTCTCCTGTGCTGTCCCTCCACCTTCCCAAGCATGACATCCCTCTCCAAGGACTGACCCCACCTTGCAACATGTCCAAAGTATGTCAGATGATGCTGCAGAATCCCTGCCTCCTGGTTTCACCCTCTCTAGGACGAACCTGTTTGTTCTCTTAGCAGTCCATGGTATATTCAATACTCTTCTCCAACACCACAGCTCAAAAGCATCAAAAACCATTCTGACTAGTAATCAAGAGGATGTGAGCAACAGTGGAGAGAAGATGAGATAGAAGATGGCAGGTCCCACCCTACCACAAAGTAGAGGTCCAACACTGTTCTTCAAGTTGTGGTACCTGGTTCACAGGATGAATGTCATTTGGGAGTTCCTTAGAAGTGAAAAAGCATGAGTGTCACCCAACACCAACCAAATTATAATCATCATTTTCACAACGTCTTCAGGGTTGTCACGTGTCCACTAATATTCAAGAAATATTAGGCTAATAAGCAGACATTACTTGGGAAAGGGGACTTTGAAGGATAGTCAGAGCTCAGCAAGAAGAAGGAGAATATGTTGTGTTATGGAGATGCTTGCTAGGATCTCTGAGCAGCTGCAGGATCTGGAAGGGTGTGCATCCTAGAGGAGACTCCTTTCCTTCCTTCCTTCCTTCCTTCCTTCCTTCCAAGACAGGTGGTAGCTCAGTGGTGGAATTATTACCTTCAGCTGAATTCAACTGACAGTTTCATTTGCACACCACCACCTATATGTCAGTAGGGACATGGTGCTATCACACTGAGCAAGTCGCATGGACCAAGACATTTTCATGTTTTCTTTCTTTCTGTTCATTTTGTTTTGTAAATCCATGCCACATGGTACACAGAATGAGTAATGAAATGGATAAATGTATACATAAGTAAATCAGATTCCTGAATTTCCAAAACTTAAATAATATTATTCTTCTCTAAGAAGATCAGGTATAGATAGTAGATTAGATAGATAGATAGATAGATAGATAGATAGATAGATAGATAGATAGATAGATAGAGAAAGGTCACCTAGAAGCTGGGCAACATTCTGCGCAAATGCATCCCTTGGGAAACATTCCAATGCTGCAGCCAATCAGAAGAGAGCATGACCACCAGCCACTTTCTGCTTAATGCCAGACATGACACAACTCATTTAAAGGGTCCTGGGTAGCTCCATACATGGGAATGAGCAGGGGGCATTTAATGAATGTCCACTACAGGGAGCTGACCACCAAAAAGAGAGAGCTGACTAATGAATAGAAAAACTTACATCCCTCCCCACACACATAAAACCTTTGTTGCAACTTACCCATGTCCGACTTCCCACAGCTTGGGCGTGTGAAACTTGCCTGAGAGCTGATAATAAATTCTTCTGTTTTACTTCATCTGGTTCTCTGCCTTTTTGCCTTTCTGATAGATGATAGATAGATAGATAGATAGACAGACAGACAGACAGACGGACAGGTGAATGGACAGATGGATGGAGAGAGAGAATGTATATGTGCATATACAAATAGATGTGTGTGAATCTAAAGAAAGAACATACTTCCATACATACATATATATATGCACACAGAGTGCCATGCATATATTTATATTTAAATTTATATAAAAGATGCATATATTATGGAAATAAGCATACAGAAGCAAGAATTTTTTGTCCCTCATAAATGTCTTTAGAATAGACTAATAGGGCTCACTTCAGAATGATACCAAAACCGCATGATTCCAAAACAAGACAAATTAAACTCATGAGCAGGTCTGCGCTCTATCCATTTTAAACAATTTAACACTCGTTCAAAAGCTAGGCTGTGTCTAGGTTAATTTCACTGACCCCTTTGCACGTTCTTCTGAATGCAAAGTACAGAATTAACCGGAATTGCTGCTTTATTTTGCTCCACCTGCATCTACCTCCTGCTGACAGGGCCAGGCCGCCCCAGGGAAGCACTTTACAACGTTTGTGTGTAAAATCTTCAAACAAAACAAGGATCAGGACTCCACCAAGCAACCCTTCCCTGTTGCATCTGCTTCTCCTGCGCTTGGTTTGCCCTTCTTATTTGGTATAGTTTTAATCTGTATCTATAATCATCCTATTTAACATTTAAAAAATTTATCTCACATGTGTAGCCAGATTGCAAATATTCATCAAGTGCATCTTATAAAGCTTAGCCCTGTGGTTGGCCCTGGATATATATACCCAGATGAAAAGTTTTAATGAGTTATTTAGTTATTATTAAAAAGAAAAAACATACACACTGCAAACGGTCAAATAGAATCAAATTAAGAATCAAATCATATCATTTTTCGTGGAGTCAATTCTGACTCACAGTGAATCTAGATGACAGATCAAGGTTTCCTTGGTTGTGATCTTTACAAAAAGTTCACCAAATCTTTTATCTTTTTTTTATTAATTTTAATGAAAATTTATAGAGACTTTGGATTTCCATTCATTCATTGTTGCACTTTTCTCCCCTCCGAGCCCTCCCCCCAGTACACTCTTCTCTTTGAAAAGTAAAAGAAAAGTTCCCCCATTATTTTA
>NW_006399805.1:6776400-6804300 GCF_000299155.1 Elephantulus edwardii | reverse complement strand
ATTACCGCAGTCACTGAATCAATCCATCTCATCGAGGGTCTTCCTCTCCTGCGCTGTCCCTCCACCCTCCCAAGCATGACATCCCTCTCCAAGGACTGGTCTCTCCTTGCAACATGTCCAAAGTATGTCAGATGAAGCTTCAGAATCCTTGCCTCCAAGGAGCATCTCAGCTTTACCTTCTCCAGGACAAACCTGTTCAATACTCTTCTCCAACACAACAGTTCAAAGGTATCAATTCTCTTTCTATCATCCCTAGTCATTGTCCAGCTCTCTGATGCATAGCAAGTGATTGCAAAGACCATGACCTATATCAGGTACGCCTTAGTCTCCAGACTCACATCCTTGTACTTCAGCACTTTAGAGAGGTCTCTAACCACAGACTTTCCTATCACCATAAGTCTTTTAATTTCCTGGCTGTTGGTGCCAAGAGTATTGACTGTGGATCCAAGCTAACCAAAACTGTGAACATTCTCAATCTCTTCACCATCCATCATGACACTGCCAATTGGCCCAGTGGTGAGAATCTTTGTTTTCTTGATATTGACTCTCAATATACAATCATAGTATTGTTCCTAAAACCACTTAAAACAATTCTTCTCTAGTTACATGACCAACTTGTTATATAGCCAAGTTCATTAATTTTATTTTCTTTTCATTTGGAGGAATATTTTATCTCTTCTAATAAACTTTATTTTTAAATATGTAAGTTGTTGGTAAGCTTCAAAAGTCAACATTATTTAACAAGGTATTTTCAAATAACCCTTGTTTTGATATATATTCTATTATTCTCAAAATTTTTGTTATTTTATATAAATACAGGCACATACACACAAAATGCACTCTTTAACATCTTGGATTTTTTTAACTTGACAGTATATCTTGAAAATTACTACTTAACAGTAATAGAAAACTTCTCTATTCTTATTATCAGCTAGCTGCCCAGCATTTCGTATTGTGAAAGGACTATTTTATATTCAACCAGAACCCTTCTGAAGGGCATCTGGAACACATCTAAGCTTTTAGCTTAAGGCATTATTTTTAATGGGTAAACATTATGATGTCACATACCTAATTTAGCCAATTTTCTACTTTTTTTATTATTCATTTTACATCTCGCCAATACAATTTTTAAATGCTTTAATTAAAATCCTTTAATGGAATCTTTAAGCAAATCTTTACTGATTTTCTTAAAATGGTTCCCTAGAATTAGAATTTCTGAGCCTGAATTTCTTTTCAGTTATTTAAGTAGACCATCCATTCTTCTTTGACTAGGGTACTATTTAGACAGATCATAAAGCAGTGATAATTTATGTAGATCATGAAGTAGTAATCATTTAATAATTTCTTTCTTCGGTAACATATATTCAAAACTTAAAACATATCAATCCATTTAATTAATAGTAGCAGTAAAAACTAGTTTATTATATGAATATAGTTATCACAATGGGAAAAATCATGAAATTGACCAAGTAGGGCCATGCTCCATAGAGTTTTCAATGGAAAGCCTCTTGGGGACTGATTCTCCAGGTTTGCCCTCTGAAGCAGCTTTAGGTTAATGTCAACTTCCAACCCTTCCTTTGGCAACTGAACACATTAGTTACTTTCACTTCATGGGGAAATAACATTGGTTTTTATAGGTATGACCTGGATAATCAGTAAGGAATAAATAATTCAATTACCTAAATGTAAAACGTTTCATATATCAACTGTCTGAATAATGAAAGCTTTGATTGGAGGTGATACACAAATGAGTGTTACCCATATAGATTGCTTTCATTTGAATATTCATTTTGGATTTTAAGGACATGTCATGGCAGCATGCTGTATAACAAGCCAGGATGCTAACTGAAAGGCCCATAGTTAGATCCACCGGCTACTCTGCAGGAGAATGAGGGGGTATTTTCTCCTAGAAAGAATTTCAGAGAAACAGTACTGATGATCACTGTGAGTTCACTGGGCATGGCTCTGTTTGAGTGCCTGCCCTTCTGAAAATAATACAAACATAGAAAATTGGACAATCTTGCCAAGTGCCTTAGAAATCTAGTTTAACAGATGTCTTTTTGTTTTCTTCTTTTACATATTTTTTAAATATATATTGTTGGAATACAAAGTTCATTGCGTTTCACACATTCTTTCATTCACATTATGCTATTTATTGTGTTTTATCAATCGAAGCACTATTGATCTATGTCCATGATCACCCCATATTTTCAGATCCCTACTGGGTCTTTCCTAATCCCTTCACTCCTCCTTCTGCCCACCAGACTCTGTGACCCCATGGTGTCCCCCACCTCCACCCTACCTTCAGTCTCCCTGCCCTCTCCCCTCCCCCGTTTTGGACTTTTATACACACCTTACTAGTTATCCTTCTCTTTTTACAATAGTGGTCTTATGGCATGTTTGGACATGATGACTTTTAAAAGTAATAAATTTTACACGGTTGTCACTGAAAATTCCAAACAGGGACAAATTAGCTAACCCTGAGTTAAGGGAAGAAACTAAAGAAGAAGGGAAGTTGAGGTTATTTTGGTTCCCCTGGACAATCATAAGACTGTGTGTAATTTCCCGTGAAGAAATATTCCCTTAAAAAACCATGTGGTAGTGAAGAATTAACTGGCAGACTGTAGAGAGAGTCACCTGGACAGGAAGGCCTGGGGGGGAAGGAAGGGCCGAGTCAGATAATGAGCCTACCACTTGAGTGTGTTAACACCTGGGGAGGTACATTCCAAGTGATAAAGATCATGAATACATCAGCTGTGCTAGAGTGAAAGAGCCTATGGAAAGAAAAGAGCTGCCAGTTACCAGAGTCAACAGAAGAGAAATCCTTGCCCCCCAGAGAAACCATCGATACCAATAAACCTGAGAAGTCAGCCACAGTATAGAATGACGAAGACAAGATAGTACTGTTGTTATCAACACTGCTATGAATGGAATTGTGTCTTCCTCAAATAAGTATTGGACACGTATTCAATATGTATACTGAGCAAATAACTCAAGAAGCTCAACTACAGAGAGAAGAATGGAGCATCAGGATTGGAAGAAGACTCATGAACAACCTGCATTGTGCAGGTGACACAACCTCACTGAAAAAAAAAAGAATTTGAAGCACTTACTGATGATAAAAGACTTCAGTACTGGTTACATATCCACATCAAAAAACCAAAAATTATCACAACTGGACTAGTAAGTAATATTATGATAAATGGAGAAAATACAAAATTATAAAATATTTCCTTTTACTGAGTTTTGAGCCGATTACAACTCATAGTGACACTATGAAAAAGATCTCTGAACCCTGCTCTATCCTGAGCCAATCTGTCTCTGATTCATCTACCCTTATTAGCCCAGTTATTGTGTTAATCCATCTCATTTGGGGTCTTCCTTTCCTGTGCTATCTCTTTACCCTTCCAAGCATGATGTCATTCTCCAAGGATTGGTCACTCCTGGAAACATGCTCAAAGAATGTGAGGTGGAGATTCAAAATCCTTGCCTCCATGGAGCAGCTTGGTTTCATACTCTCCAGGAAAGATCTGCTAGTTCTCTTGGCAGTCCATAGAAGCTCAGTATCCTTCTCCAGCACAACTCCAAGGCGTTAATCAATTCTTCCATCATCCTCAGAACTGTCCTTTGGTAAATGCTCTCTGATGCATAGCAAGTAGTTGAGATTACCATGGCCTTTGAGTAGTTGAGATTACCATAGTCAGTCACACCTTAGTCTCTAGACTGACATCACTGCCATTCAGCACTCTGGAGAGGCCCCTGACAGCAGGTTTTCCTAATGCATTTCATCTTAAGTGCCAAGAAATCTGGAGGACAAGCCCCTGCCAACTAACTTAAAGAGATTAGTAGTTATTTTCATTCCAAAGGAAGGTGATCCAACAGTATGTGGAACTTATCAAACAGTATCAGTAACTGTGGAATGAGTGGTCAAGAAATCAAACACATGTTATATTGAGCAAATCGACTGGCTCTGGTCTTCTAAAGTATTAAAGCACATGGACGTTATCTTAATAGCTAGAGAGTGCTTTCTTCAAGCCATAGCATTTTCAGTTGCTTCATATTCACGTGAAAGTTGGATGGTGACTAAGGAGGGATGAAGAAGACATGATGCCTTTGAACTGTGCTGTGGGGGAAGACTATTGAATATACCGTGTATTGTCAAAAGAACAAATAAATGTGTATTGAAGAAATGAAGTCAGAGCGTTCCTTAGAAACAAGGATGGCATGATTTTTTTGAGCATGTTGTCAGGAGGGCACAACCCCTGGAAAGGGGCATCATGCTTATAGAATAAAGCATCTATGGAAAAAAGGAAAATCTTCTATGAGATGAATTCACAGCAATGGCAACAATGAACTTATGCACAGCAGAGACTGAGAGCATGGCCCACGATCAGGCAGAGCTGTGTTCTGTTCCACGTCAGGTTCCACGTCACATAAGGTTATGAGTCGATGCCACGTAGATGACACAAACCCATTACCATGTTTGTAAATAGTGCTTAAAGTATTGGGAGGCTAACCAAAAGGTTAGTGGTTCAAATCCATTAGTGTTCCACTGGAATAAGATAGGAAGTCTACTCCCATAAAAGAGAGCAGCGATAAATCAGGATCAACTTGAGTCAGGTAGTGGGTATACCAATAGATACGATGTTATTTGGAAATAGGATTTTATTTTTCTGGTAATTAGATCATATTCAAGAAGTATGGGTTCTAAATTTAATAACTTCTGTGTTTTGAAAAGAGTAGAATGGAAACAGAGCTGTACCCATCCAGGGAGTCAGACACCCTGTAAAGATCACGCACAAGCCAAGGTTCGCAGGCAACTAAGGATGGTTCTGTCGTAATAGATCTCCATTATGACAGACAAAGAAAAGGTTCAGACTTGTCAACAATTGCATATTACTTGGATCCACAGTCAACACCCTTAGAACCGGCAGTCAGGCGATAAGGAGATGTGTTGTCCTGGTCAAGTCTGCAATCAGGGGCCTCTCCAAATTATGGAAAAGCAAAGATGTCAGTTTGAGGATTAAGGTGCTCCTGATTCAATAATGGTCTTTTCAATTACCTATTATGTTTCTCAGAGCTGAATAAGGTTGACAGAAGAATAAGTGCCTTTGAGCTGTGTTTCTAGAGAATACTAAATATCCCATGGACTATCAAAAGAACAAACAGACATGTTTTGGAGAAGGTGCAGTCAGAATGCTCCTTGGAAGCAAAGACAATAAAGCTGTGTCTAACTTATTTTCCTGGAAGCAGGAGCAGCATCTACTTCCTAACTGGCTTGCCTCCAGAAACTATGTATGACGAGTGCTCAGGCCTTTCGTTCTACGACTGATGGCACCTAGCAACAATAACAACGATGACATAGAAAGAGCTACGTTGGCCTAGTGGACAGAAAGTTATGCTACCAAGCCAAAGGTGGGTGATTTTATTTTGCAGCCCTCAGGCCAGGTTCAAACTGTTTTCCTGTCAAACATTCTTCTAGGTGGTATAGCACTGGTCTGTGCATTGCTGTACAGAGGTAACTCGTGGTTGCTGTGATACTGAACACTGGGACATTGATGTGCCAAACGTGGTAATGGTTACCCATAGTGGACAGTGTTGACTGGAGCTTCCCAATTAAAACAAGCCTGGAAGGAGGAGCGGCATCCACTTCCGAAATGGCTTGCCTCCGGAAACTCTATTTACGAAATATGCTCAGGCCTTTCGTTCATAGGGTCTCTATGAGTCATCTATGACTCGATGGCACCTAACAACAACTATCTTATTTTGAGTATGTTGTGAGAACAGACTACTCCTTGGAGGCAGCAATAATACTTAGAAAGGTGGAGGGTCTACAAAAGAGAGGAGACCCTCTCTCAAACCAGATGGATTGATTGAAGCAATGGGCTCAAGTGTGTCAGAGATTGTGAGGACGGCACAGGACAGGTCAGGGTTCAGCTCTGTAGTCCATCGGGCTGCTAAGTGTTGTACTCAACTCGACAGCATATAACAACAACAAAGAAATATCTCTGAGTTGCCAACAGGAAGGAATAAACATGGTAGAGATGTTGGTATATACTGTAAGCCTCTAGATCTATGAGAAATTTATGCTTTTTAAAGCTACATTTTAATGACACAATGTTAGGGCTGTATCTTTTCTCTATATCTATTTAATCTGTATGTAGGACAAGTCATTTGAAAAGCTGGACTAAACGAAAAAGAATGTGTCATCAGGATGGGAGGCCACTCACCGAGAACCTGTGTTATGCATGACTCAGCCTTACTCGTTGAAGGTGAGGTGGCCTAGAAGCACTTGTTGCAGAAGATCAAAGACTATAGTCTTCAATATGGATTTCATCTCAACATCATGAAAACAAAAATTCTTATCACTAGGCCATAGACAGCATTGTGAAAGATGCAGAAAAGATAGAAATTGTCAATTATTTTATTTTGCATGGATCTACAATCAGCAACTTCGGCATGACAGTCAGGAAATCAAAAGACATATTATATTGGGAAAGTCCATTGATGGGGACTACTTCAAAGTGCTGAAGAGCAATTATGTCAGTTTGACAAGTGTTTGTTGGTCTATGTATAGGTTTCACATAAGCACAATTATTTGAAAACTATTGTTTTAAGGACAGTATATGCCTTTTTCGTTCATAGGGTTGCTATGAGTCAGCCTAGCAGACAGAAAGCCATGCTCCCAAGCCAAAGGTGGGTGACTCTAATCCGCGGCCCTCAGGCCGGCCTTTAATTGTTTTTGGTGAAACATTCTTCTAGGTCTTGTAACCCTGATACGTTCACTTGCTGAACAGAGGTAACACATGGTTTTACTGTGAAGCTGAACATTGTGACACTGATGAGTCAAATGTGAGAATGGTTCCCCATGGTGGACATTGTTTGGTGAAGCTCCCCAATTAAACAAGCTTGGAAGCAAGAGTGGCATCCACTTCCACAATAGCTTGCCTCTGGAAACCCTATGAACCTGGAGGAAGGATGAAAGTTATACAGAAGGTGTCGAGGACTTTCATTCATAGGGTCTCTATGAATCGCTTGTAACTCAATGGCACTTAACAACAACAACAACATATGCTTCTTAGTGACCTAGAATTGGACAGCCTCTTCCTCTCATTAGTCAAAATATACTTCATATCTCATAAAGTATTAAACTAAGGTAAGGTCTAAGTTGCCACCTTTGCAATGGCATTGATTGGCACAGTGACTGGAACAAGCTTGAGCATCACGGAGACGGTGAGGAGACATGGGTAGGGTGAGGCTTTGATTTGTTGTCCATAAGGTAGCTGTAAGTTATAAATGGCTTGATGGCACCCAAGAACAGTGACATTTGCATACTGACTGGCTCTTGGGTGCCTGCATTCCGAGATGCTCAGGTAGCCCTCTGAGAAGATGAAGGAAAGACCACCCTTCCTTGGAACCAGGGAGAGCATCTTTGCACCGAGGTGGACAGCTTCTTTGGCATTTAACGGACACAAGACACAACTTGCAAGGTCAGCCTAGTGCACTCACTGGGAGAGCCCACGTGGAAAGCTAGCTCCTGGCACAGTGGCGCCTCATCCTTTTTCAAATGCCACGCCTATTATTAATGTGAAAGAAACTTTTTTTTGTCAGTTTCAATTAGTCTAGAGAATTTTTTCCTAATTTTAATAAAATATATTTAAAACTAAAATATGTCATTTTTGCTATTTTAAAGTATATGGTAGTTCAGTGACATTAATTACATCTACCATGTTGCATAACCAGCAGTACTAGATCTTTTTAAGCCCCAAATAGAAACACTGAACCTTTTAAACAAGAGCTTCCTATGTCCTCTTTTATTGACCATCTTCTAGCAGTCGTTAATATACTTTCTAAATCTATACATTTGCCCATTCTAGTACTTCAAATAAGTGAAATAACACAATATTTTCCTTTTAGAAAGAACTCCCCCCTCATATAGAAAATTGAAACGAATTCTTCCATCATCCTGCTATTCAACACATCTAGTCCCACAAGCACAATATTTCAGTTAGGGCGTCGGTGATGGACCACACTCTAGGTCAGGCTAGTCAAATCTCTCATTTCATTGGCAGTTTATTTTCAAAATTCTCAACCAAAGACCATTCCAGGTCTTTAAATAGCTGGTAAGTTTTCTATCCAGTCCCTAAGAATCTTTCCTGAGACAGGGAATGGAGAAGAAAAAAAATGTGCCAAGGAATTCCTCTCTTGTTCCCACGTCAAGCCCCCATGATAAGTGAAAGGTCCTTACTGTCAGCTCTCACCTACCCCGTTCTGTTCTCTTCAGTTAATAATCCCCAGCACCAGCAGACACCCGGCAGGCTGCCACCCCAAGGCCCGTCGTGACTCACAAGTATCTGGCTATTTAAGGCAGAGCAGCACCATATCTGGCACCTCTTCTGAGAGGCAGCTGCTGTGCTCTGCGACTGTGTGAGCAGTTGGTGGGTCCTGCCCACTGGAAGGCCAAGTCAAATATAGTAAGTGCCCACGTCGACTGGCAAAGCCACATGGCTTAACTGAAATCCCAGGATCTGTGGAGCTAACTTGGCCAACATGAGAAAAGTGTGGCTCAGTCTGTAAGTCAAATAACCAGCCCACCTTGCCAGCCTTTCTGTTCTCTGAAGAACCAAGATGGGGTGACCCAAGACATTGCAGGACAGAAGATCCAGACCCACAGGGACCCAGTAGGACAGGGTACAAATGTGACACAGTGTTTCTGAGTTTGTCAATCTTTATGGATGTGAACTGCTTCATGTCTCTCCCACATAGCAGCTGGTAGGCCCAAGACACAGACCTTCAGTTAGGAGATGAGCACTTACCCACTGGGCCACCATTGTCTTCTAAGGAAGCACAAATCACTGGATTTATACAAGTAGTCTGGGTTGTTGGAACCTGTAATGAAAAGATGTTGCCGTTAACAAGTTATGTGGCTAATTATAGTCATAAAATTTCAAGTAAAAACTGTATTTTAATTTTTAAAAAAATCTTTTGAAAAAATATTTTTGTGTTGAACATAGGTACGTTCCAATTTTTTGGTCTCTAGCAGTACAAGTGGCCTGGCTTAAATTGTTTTTTGTCAAACATTCTTCTAAGTGGTATAGCATGGGTCTGTGCATTGTTGTACAGAGATAACTCGTGGTTGCTGTGATGCTAAACACTGTGACACTGATGTGCCAAATTCAATAATGGTTATCCATGGTGGATAGTGTTTGGTGGAGTTCCCCAATTAAAACAAGCTTGGAGGCAGGAGTGGCATCCACTTCCAAAATGGCTTGCCTCCAGATACTCTTTGAATAGAGCTCAGGTCTTCATACGGTCACTATGAGTCATCTATAACTCGATGGCACTTAACAACAACAACAACAAGTAGTAAAAGTATGACAAAATCTTGAATGATCCAAGAAGCATTAAAAGAAGATTGAGGGAATACAGAATTATTGTACCAAAAATAATTACCCTACACTGAAATATTTCCAGAAATATCACGTGATCATGAGCCAATGGTGATAAAGGAAGAAGTTCATGCAGCACTGAAGGCATTGGCAAAAAATAAGCCTTGTTGGGACACCAATTGACATGTTTCAAATAACAGATGTAGCCTTGGATGAGCTCCCTACTCTGTACCAGGAAATTTTAAAGAGAGCTACCCAGCCGGCCGACTGGAAGAGGTCCATGTTTGTTCCCATTCCCAAGAAAGGTGATCCAACAAAATGTGGAAATTATCAAACAATATCATTAGTATTGCATGTGAGCAAAAATAGTGCTGGAAATCATCCAAAAAATGGCTAGAGCGGCACAAAGACCAAGAATCACTCAAAGTTCAAGTGAGGTTTATAAGAGACTGTGGCATAAAGGACGTCATTAACAATGTCAGATGGATCCTGACTGAAAGCAGAGGATATCAAAAGAATATCTATTCATGCTTAATCGACTAAGCAAAGGCATTTGACTTTGTGGATCATCACAAATTATGGCTAACATTGAGAAGAATAGGAATCCCAGAACAGTTAAGAGTGCTCATGAGAAACCTATACCTAGACCAAGAGGCTGTTGTTCAAACAGAGCAAGAGAACACTCACATGGATTAAATTCAAGAAAGGTATGCCTCATCTTCAAGGATATGAACATGTACGGCTAAGCACAATTGATAACAGTGCATCTAAATTCCAAAATCAATCTCCATAATAGTCTATGTGTTTCCTACTGCCAAAGGGGCCCTTTAGAGTAGTGAGAGAAGATCTTCAACCTGAAACCCACAGCGTCCCTTTTCAGCAGGAAGTAGCTAAGAGAATACGCCATCCCCTTTTCCTTATGAATCAGGGTGAAGTCTCTCTCAGGGAGGAGTGATAGGGAATGGCAAGGGACACACTGACAAAGGAGATTAATCAGAACTGGTTTTGACAAGCACTGTGGCAATTGGATAATTAAAACAGACTTTCAAGGGGGGAGAGCAAAAGAAGAACAAACTGGGGAGGAGGGTAGAGAAAATAGTGCAACAACAAATGAATGAAAACCCAAAATCTCTGTAAATGTTCATTAAAATTAATAAAATTTAATAAAAAAAAGAAAGGTATGCCTCAGGGTTGTGTCCTTTCTCCATAGCAGTTCAATCTGTATGTTGTTGTTGTTGTTGTTATGTGCCATCAAGTCGTTTGCAACTCACAGCAACCCTATGAGTCAATCTGTATGCTGAGCAAATAATTAGAGAAGTCAGACTTTATGAAGAAGAATGTGGTGTCCAGATTTGAGGAAGACTTATCAATAACCTGAGATATGCAGATAACACAACCTTGCTTGTTGAAGTTGAGGAAGATTTGAAGTGCCTGCCGCAGAAGATCAAAGACTACAACCTCATTATAGAACACATCTCAACATCTAGAAATCAAAAATTCTTACCTCAGGACCAACAGGCAACATCATGATTGATGGGGAAACTGTCAACAACGTCACCTTGCTTGGATCCACAATCAACACACTTGGTTCCAGAAGTCAAGCGATCAGGAAATTCACTGCATTGAGAAAGTCTGCAATCAGGGACCTCTCAAAATGTATTTATTCCTGAGGTGCAATAATGTCTGTTTGAAGTGCAGCTGATTCAGGCCATGATCCTTCAGTCACTTGCTATGCACCTGAGTGCTGAAAAATGAATGAGGATGACAGAAAAAGAATTGATATTTTTGAATTGTGTTGAAGAAGAATATTGAAAATCCCGTGGGCTTCCAAAAGAATAAATATATCTTTGAAAAAGTACAGCCATAAGAAAAAAATAAATCAATAGATGAAAGAGAGAGAGACAGTCAGTCAGTCAGAGGCGTCAAGTTGCAGGTTTCACTGTAGTTGGTTTCCTTTGTATTCATTTATAATCAGTATAATGTGAGAGGAAGTATCCCTGGTGGCAGAGAGTGTTATGAGTTGGCTCCTAACTTAAAGATCAGCAGTTCAGATCCATCATTCACCCCAGCGGAAAAAGAGAGTTACTATCTACCTGTGACGATTTACATCCTCAGAAACCCCATGGAGGGCCTTCATGAGTCAGCATCAACCTGATCGCTGCAGGTGCAACGTGAAGAAGTCCAAAGACTCCCTGGATTGCTGTTGACAGAGAAGAAAAAACAACTAAACATCTCCTACCCCCACTTTTGTCAAGTTTATTTTATGATTCTCTGCTTTAGCTTCCTCTCCTTGCTCAGGACCCAAATCTCTCAGTACCAGTAACCTACACAGGTTTTTACCTTCAGGCAACATCACCTCAGTGTTTTCTGGTTTGCTGTGTCACAACTTACACTTCCCTGGTGTGTTTGCCGCTCACTAGGTTTATTTTTATTAGCTTATCATTTTCCTTGGAGACTTTTCTTTCCTTCTAGCAAATCCACCAATGCATTAAATATTATATTTGTGGTATTTTATCAGGGACCTCATTATATTTTAGAAAAATGATCCTTCAGTTTACTTAGCCATTATCCTTCCAGAAATAGATGTCTTGTCCAGGATTTTCTGAGGTTTACTTAAATGCGGTTGGGGGAAATAGCTTCTATCATGTATTTATATTCCTGGCCGTCAAATTTATGTTAAAT
This sequence comes from Elephantulus edwardii, assembly GCF_000299155.1. Taxonomy (NCBI): domain Eukaryota; kingdom Metazoa; phylum Chordata; class Mammalia; order Macroscelidea; family Macroscelididae; genus Elephantulus; species Elephantulus edwardii. The sequence goes on along the minus strand of NW_006399805.1, from coordinate 6,792,229 downwards.
AAAGACTTTAATCACCTGAAGGATGATAATCCTCTCCCCAGTGAAAGCTTAACTACTTTACACATCAAGCCCTTTAAGAATTCTTTTTCCTCTTTGGAAAAATTAAAATTCTGAAACTGAACAGCCAGTCTTGAACATGATTGATCCAGTACTTTTTCTGTCTCTTTCCAGATTGCCAATCACAATAACATTTTAAAATATATTCTCATTATCTATATATCTCTATCTCTATGTCTGTCTCTATATCTATATCTATAATACATACCTATCCCCCCCTCCATGATGCTGCTTGTGGATTTGAACTGCCTGAGATGTGCAATATTGTGTTGACTAGCAAAGCACATTACAGACACACCCCAAAGCTCCTTACAAAAAAGATCCTTAAGCTCAAACTCACAACCAGTAAGTTGGTTCTATCACAAAGCTGACCCTTCATCAAACTTCTGAGGCTGTAAATAGCAATGGGGGAGATTGTCCAGCTTTCTTCTGGAGAGCTACTGGAGGATTTGAACTACTGGAGTCCCAAAAACTTTGGCATAGTAGTACAACTAGCTTACTATAGTCTTCACCACCTTAGTGTTCTTGTTGAGTGCTGTCTAGCTGAGCATGACTCATAGCAACCTTATGAACAAAAGACCTGAATCCCGTTTTAGAAACTATCATTGTTTCTCTAAGTTCATAGCGTTTCCAGGGTGTGTTGTTTAGGAAGTGGATGCCACTCCTGCTTCCAAAGATAGAGTGGAATTCAAACTTCACATTTTATAAATCTGGCAACTGAGACCCAGAAAAGGATAGTCAATCACAAAGCAAGGGACTGACTCAATCATGGTGGTTTTGCTCTTTTCCTACTTATTTATAATATTTTGCCAACTTAGTGATGTTTCTATATTGGTAATGGGAGTGAAGACAAATGATATATTTTATATATTTAGATAAACATCTGATTATAAACTCCATAAGAGTAACAACTCATGTGTGGGAAGGGGTATTGGAGGTGGTGCTTAGCCTATATTCTGATTGTCTTTTGTTTGAAAGCTTCAGAATATTGAGGAGCAATTGAGATATATATTAACAATAGACTGAGTCTGAATTAATGTGGTTTCCAAGATCTCCTTATCTTTTTATTCTGAGATATTTCAGTGTCACTTCAAGAAAAAATAATTTGCAAGAACTGATGATTCACTGAGTGGCTTTGTTGTACACAACATTGGGCATGGGACACAGTCCTTCCTTCAACACCACGAAGCAGGGAATTTGTATAACTTGTTAAGGAGTTGAGTTTGTAGATCATCCAAAGTAAAAAAAAAAAAAATAATAATCATGAATAGAAATCACACTGGAAGGAGAGACAAGTGGGGGACATGGGTAGAAAAGGCCATTGTATGCATGCTCATTGCTTTAGCTTAGATTGGGGGGAAGTTAAGGGTCAAGAAAACCCTTTGATGGAAGAAGCTTATTCTCACAAAAGAACTTTGTGATCAATCTTCTGTCAAAAGCTCCTCCTAGCCCTTATCAACATATCATCTGTTTTGCTGACTCCAGTGACTTCTTCTACGAGGACTTGGCATTCGCCAACATCTTGTGTTGTTGTATTAAGTGTTCTCAAGTCAACTATGACTCATAATGTCCCTATGAACAATAGATCCACTTTGTCCTATCTTACTTCATCCGCATGATCTCTGTCATGTTCAAGTCCATTGCTGTCACTGTGTCACTTAATCTCATTGTATTTCTCTGACCCTCTGCTTTCCCAAGTATGATGATCTTTCCCCGCCAAGAACTGGCTACTTCTGACAACATGACCAAAATGCGTGAGACAAATTCTTCCACTCCCGCCTCTAAGAAATACCTTGGCTCCACTTCCTCTAAAACAGACTTGCGTGTTCTTTTGGGCATCCCTGGCATAGTCGATGCCCTTCTCCACCCTACAATTCAAAGGAATCAATTCTTTAATCTTCTAGTCTCATTTTCCAGCTTTCAGATCTCTGTGAAGCAATTAAAAATACCATGACTTGAACAAAGTGTATCTTAATCTTTGAACTGATATCCTTGCATTTTAGTGCTTTTTAGGGTCTTTGACAGCACATATGTAGAGTGTGACATGTCTTTTAATATCCTGACTGTGCTACCATGGACATTGATTGTAGATCCAATTAAAATGAAGTACATGACAGCGTCAATCTTTTCTCTATCTTTCTAATGTTGCTTCTTAGTCTGATGGTAAGGATGTTTGCTTGATGTTTAGAAGTAATTTATATTAAAGTCTGTAATTTTTTCAATCTTCTTCAGTAAGCTCTTCAAGTCTTCTTCACTTTCTACAAGCAAGATTGTGCCATCAGTATAACATGGGTTGTTGATGAGACTTCCTCCAATCCTGAAGCTTCATTTTTCATCATATAGTCTACCTTCCCAAACTATTTGCTCAACATAGATTAATAGGTATAGAGAAAGGATAGCACTTCTCTGTCCATTTGCTGTACTGTGGTGGTATGTGTGCTGCTGTTATTCTGGAAGCTATGCTATCAAACACCAACAGGGTCACCCATGGTGGACAGATATCACGGGAGCTTCCAGACTAGGACAAACTAGAAAGTAAAACCAGCTATCAGCTTCTGAAATATCAGGCATTTGAAAACCCTAGGAATAGAATTTGGACTTTATTTAAGGTGCACCTGATTCAGGCCTTGGTCCTCACAATTATGTGCTATTCCTCAGAAAGCTGGACAATGATTAGAGACAATAGAAGAATTGTTGCTGGAGAAGAATATTGAATATACTACAGACTGCAAGGAGAACGAACAGGTTTGTCTTGGAAAGGGTGAAACCAGACTGCTCCTTGGAGGCAAGGATTCTGATCCTCCGTCTGACATACTTTGGGCTTGATGCAAGGAGGGACTAATCTTTGGAGAGGGACATCATGCTTTGGAGGGTGGAGAGACAGCACAAGAGAGGAAGAATCTGGACGAGATGGATTGACTCAGTGACTAGGGTAATGGGGGGGGGCTGTTGGAAACGATGCAGTTGGTACAGGATAGAGCAGGTTTCAGATCTGATACATAGAAGGTCACTATGAGTCATAAGCAACTTGACAGCACTTAACAACAGCAATCACAACAATTAAACTATATCACCTTAATATTGTTACTGTGTTGTTGTTAGGTGCCATCAAGTCAAGTACGACTCATAGCAACCTTATGAACAAAAGATCTAAATCCTGTTCTATCCTGTGCCATCTTCACACCTCCTGACACACAAGAGCCTATTGCAGCAGTGACCAGGTCAATCCACCTGGTTGAAGGTCTTCCTATCCTTGGCTGACCCTCTACCCTTCCAGCATCATGCCCCTCCCCAAGGGACAGCATCTCCTAGCAATATGCCCAAAGTATGTGAGATGAAGCCTCATCAATCTTGCCTCCAAAGAGCACTCCAACTGTATCTTCTCCAAGACATGTTGATATTTTTTCTCTTGGCTGTCCATGGGATGTTCAGTGTTCTTCTCTAACACCACAGCTCAAAGGTGTCAATTCTTTTTATATAATATGTTGTTGTTGCTGATAAGTTCTGTCAAGTCATAAGATGACTCACAGTGGCCCTATGAACAAAAGACCTAAACACTTGTATTACTTTCATTGTTTCTCTAAGTTGACTGAGTTTCTGGAGGCAAGCTATTTGGGAAGTCAATGCCACTCGGGGAACTCCACTAAATACTGTCCACCATGGATAATCATTATCACATTTGACACATCAGTGTCACAGTGTTTAGCATCACAGCAACCATGAGTTACCTCTGTACAGCAAATGGACAGACCAGTGCTACACCACTTAGAAGAATGTTTGCCCAAAAACAATTAAGACCAGGCCTGAGGACCACAGGTTAAAATCACCGACATTTGACTTGGTAGCATGACTTTCTATCCACTAAACCAACAGAACTCTCTTCTGTAACATACTATTGTTAAAAGGGTACTCTGTGTAGGGTACATTGGTTTGCTAACCAAAAGGTTGATGGTTCAAAATCTATCAACCAATCTTTGTGATAAAGATATTACAGATAAAGTTACAGACTTAGAATCCAGTGGAAAGTCACCATGAATCATGAGCCACTTGACCACAGGGGGCTTGTGTTCTCTGCTTGGTTGGTTTTTAGTTTTATTTTTCTTTAAACAGAGGGTCTGCTATGAAGATACAGTGTAGACAGGAATTACGGGAGCAATTTTTCATACTTTTCCACTTCTAGATATCTATCTCTACTTTCTTAAGTTCATTTCATTAATAGCAAAATGTTTCTCTTTCTCTGGAAAATTGGACTTTCTCTTGATAATTCTATCTACTTTTAATCTTTTCCTTAAGTTCCTTCAACCTTTACCTCCATTGAAGAAATGAAAACTCTTTCTTCTAGAATCCTGTCCTACTCTACAATGCTGCCACTCCTTGCTAGGTCTCTTAAATAAGGAATCATGGGTCTATAATAAGCCCACTTTTAATCGAATTCTGAAAACTTGTTCTTTGTTTCCAATATTTATATTCCTCAATTTTTAACTAAATACCTATTATTGTTCTATTCTAGTGCTTTTTAGTGAAATGTTTCAATCTCCCACTTTCTTAACTGTTACCATTAACACATATTGATTGTACTTTAAAACACCTACATTAAAATAGCATAATGAAACAATTATTGTTTCCATTAAAGAGAGGTCAATTCGTGATTTCTTTTAACATGTGCATGCCTCTACAATGGTTTTATATTGTCTCATCCAAAATAAAAATGTCAAATTCTCATTTTTAAAAAGAAATTGCCAATATTCATTCTACTTACGGTATCAGCTCCCAGTCTCATTCCTGTCTGCTTTACAGACTGAGACAGAAATCCCCATTCAACTCATATCTAAAATCATTGGCAATAAGTGAATTTAATGGCACCAGGAGAAAGGTTTCTGTGGTGCTCAGTTCGGTATCAAGGTGGGTTAATCAGCATTTGTATACTTCTGGCAAGGGTCCCTAATTCAGTACTTCAAAATAAATTGCTTCAGGAGTCTTCAGACCCATCACATCATTTGATTAGGGCCCTCTGTTGTGAAAAATGCTCTGATTTATGGATGTCTTAAATCATGCACTGTTCTCATGAAATATCATTTCTCTGTAATTCAAATGTCCTCTTTTTGGCTCTTAATGACACTGTCTGACTAGCCAAAAACCAGAATTTAATTCAAAGGGAGAGGGATAAGTTAGTTTCAAAAAAATACTGCATAAATAAGCATCTTGATTCAAAACTTAATAGAAAGGCCTCCATCATTCTTACTTGGAAAGTTTTGTGCCGTAGCTAGTAATACGATCATCCTCTTCCTTTCTTTCTGTAGGGATAAAAAAAATTAAGAAAAAAACCCACACACAAACCAATATCTATAGGGTCTCTTTAAGTTAAGGAGAAGATATACTAGGCATATAAGGCAATGAGAATAAGGTTCTCTCTTTTGAGTTAAATTTAGAAGAGCTTCATGGATATATCATCTCAAAGGATTCTCAAATTTATACTCTTCTTTCCATATCCAGTTTTCAAATTATTGAAAATACCATTGGTATTCACTCATTTTTTTTCTAAGAAAATACTGTGAAATGTTTTGCTGATCACTGGGAAGAGAGATGATGCATATATTTATGTTGTTGTTAGGTGCTATCGAGTCAAGTGTGACTCCTAGTGACCCTGTAAACAATAGTTCTGAATTCTGTCCTATCCTGTGCCATCCTCATCATCTCTGACACTCTTGAGCCCTTTGCTGCCGTCACCGTGTCATTCTACATCATTGGAGGTCTTGTTTTCTTTTACTGACACTCCACCATTCCAAGCATGATACAGCTTTCCAAGGAATAACCTCTTCTAGCAAAATGTTCAAAGCATGAGAGACAAAGCTTCACCACTCTTGCTTCCAAAGAGCACTTAGGTTGCACCTTCTCCAAGACATAACTGGTTGTTCTTTTGGCCATCCATGGGCTATTCACTACTCTTCTTTAACACCACAGCTCAAAGGTAGCAATTCTTCTGTCACTCTTATTCATAGTCCAGCTCTCAGAATTATAGCCAGTAATTGAAAGGACCATGACCTGAATTAGATACACCTTAGTCTTCAAATTGACATCATTGCTATTATAGAATATAGTATTTTGGAACATTCCCTGACAATGGACTTGCCCAAAGCAATCTGTCTTCTGATATCCTGACTGCCGGTACCAAATGTGTTGATTGTGGGGCTAAGTAAGATGAAATCATGGACAGTTTCAATATATAACCAAAGTTGGGCCATGGAGTTGTTGTTGACTTTTACAGTCCTTAACACTTCATAGGGTTTTCTGAGGCTATAATTTTTATTGGAATAGATTGAGAAATCTTTCTTCTGAGGAGTAGCTGGTGGATTTGAACTGCTGATATGTTGAACTGCTTATATCCGCTGAAAGCTTTCACCAGGCCCTTTTTAAAATATATCTCAGAAAGGAAACTCAGCCTACTGGCAAGAAGCTGCATTGCAATCCCAAAGGCTCGTGATTTGAATCCACCAAATGCTCCGCTGAAGAAGAAGGAGCAATCTCCTCCTATGCCAGCCAGAGCCGATTTGACAGTACACACAAGAAAAAAAGAAACTCGGTAGTATTGAGCTGGAGTTGATTCCTAGCTGACCCTCCAGTGGCTTTCTGAGGCTGTTAATCACATAGGAGGAGATTGCCAATCTCTCTCCCACAGAGCGATGGTGGATTCGGGCTGTTAGAGGAGAATATACTGGGCTAGCAGCTAAGCTCTCTACAGACCAGGCACCAGAGATCTTTTTAAAGTAGATGTTATTGTTACTGTTATTGTTAAGTGATGATCAAAAGACAGGAACCTTGCCCTATCTTGCTTTGTTCTCAAGATCTCCAACATGCTTGAGCCATTATTCCCTTTTCTGTGTCAATCCATTTTTAAAAATTTTATTTTATTAATCTTAATGAACGTTTACAGAGATTTTGGATTTCCATTCATTCATTGTTGCACTTTTCTCCCTGCCCAGCCTCCCCCCTCCCAGTTCATTCCTCTCTTTGAGAAGTAAAATTCTTTCTTTGGTATACAATCCCCCTGCACCCCTCCCACCGCCCCGAATACACTCCACTATGCAACCTTAATTGTGGAATCTTGTGATAACCTTATTACCCTATCACTTTTAAATTATTCTTTCCCTCATCTGTTTCAATGCAGTATTCATAATTTATGCAGTTTTTCTCAGTCTTACCCCAATCCTGATGTCAATTCATTTTAGGATCTTCCCCTTTTCCTCTGAATCTCCACCTTTCTCAGAACAATGTCTTTTTCCAAGAACCAAACACTCCTGACAACATACCCACCATAAGGATATACTTGACCTCAATTTCTCTAGCAAAACTTTTACTTTCAAACTCCCATGTAAACACCTCCTTACTATCCAGTCCTTGTAAATTGGAACATTTCAGCTCAGCATAATGCTTAATATCACTAAGCTGGCTGCTACGCATAATTTTTGTTGTTTTTCAATTTTATGATCACTTATTAGCCAGAGGCTAAGAAGGAAAAACAGATGGATTATCTTGAAAAGACAAGAACATGATTGACAAGCAAGAACTGGCCCCAAGCTAGTTCCAGTCAATTTCCTGAACAAAAGATCCATTCTCCGTTATTCTTCCCACATGAAACAGGCCTAACTAAGGTACTCTTACATAATCCAAAATCTGCAGGATTGTTTTAAAGTATAATTGAGATGTTTACTCCATCAAGTTAGGTAGGAGGCTAAAAGTCCTCCACTCAGGAAACCAAGAACTCTACAGATGCCAAACAGAGTTTAGGGTACCAATTGTGAATTTCTCACAGTTCTTAGCCTATCAGCATGTTAATGATTCTCTTCAATTCTTCTGATCGTCAAATTCTCACCAATTTTTATTTTATTATCAGCATGCCTTGCCTACTTCTTTGTGTTCATGTGTGTGCATGCTTATTTGTAAAAGCCGTGTACAAATGTACACAGTCCTACTGAGAATGCCTTAATGTGCTCAATATTGCAATCTGGTGGCCTAGGGGGCACAGATTTGCATTGTTAATCCAGAGGACAAAGGTTCAAATTCACCATCTGTTCTGAAGGAGAAAGATGGGCAATCTCCTTTTGTACGATTTACAGACTCTGAAAACCTACTGGAGGGTAAGTTATGGGTCGGTCTTCCCTCCACGACATGTAATAACACTAGTTTTTCTCTAGATACTAATAGGATTTACATCCTGATATTTTGGAAGTTAAAGAGTTCCTATAACAATAGTTTTTCCACACAAAATATTATTTTCTAGATAATTACTGTTATTGTTCTCTTAGGGAATCTTTAAAATGGCCAGAGAGATCTAAGATTTTAAAATAAAATGAAACCATTTGATTCTAACTCATGTGCACTTCATAGTGTTTTCAAGGCTTTCTTTGGAAGTATATTGCCAAGCCTTTCTTCCCAGACATCTTTGGGTGGGTTTGAACCTCCAAAGTTTGTTAGTAGAATCATGTTTATCTGTTTATACTATCCAGGGATCCTATAAATTAAGCTAGTAGACTCCAATCCAAGATCGCAATAAATCTCTGACGAAGGGACTTTAAGTTATACAACTTGATGTTGTTATCTCCAACATTTTTTACAGTGATTTGACTGAAAGTTAACAAAGCATATTAGTTTTTAATTAAAATACATTGTTTTATAACATTAATTACAATATGAACAATGTGTGATCATTGATAAGTGATACCTGATCATTTATTGTATATTGCCTTTCCCTTCATCTCTCATAACAAGTGATACAGCTTTAATCTATTAATTTTTGCTGTCCTCTCCCCACTACCCATCCCTAGTAACTATTCAGGAATGATTCTGTGTATAAACCTTTCCTTGGCTTTTTATAACAGTAGTCTAATACAATATTTATCTTCAAGTGACGACTTATTTCACTCAGCATAGTTTCAATATTATGAATTCATACAACTTGTATTTATACACTTTTAATTGTAGAAATGCACACACAGAAAAGCCTTACCTCCTAATGATTCTCTATATCACAGGTACAAGTGTAGGCTGGTGACATCCGCTCAAGAACATGGAGAAGAAACCATCAACTCCTCCCACCACCACCACCACCCTTGTCTCTAGGGAACAGACTCCAAGTCCATCCTACTCTCTCTTCCAAGATTTCCCAAGGAAGCCACATGGCTCCATAAACACTCTTGGCATTCAAAAGGTATTCTCTGAAGAACTACTCTTTCATTTGTCTGTATCAGATCTTTTTAATAGTAGCTAAGCAGTTCTCTGAGTTCACCAAATCAATGGTTCTCTGAATTCACCAAAGATGCTTGCAGTTGGAGAATGAAGAAAGTCAACATCACAGGAACATATAGTTCAAAGTCTATGTAAGAGTGTAGCAATGTTTCCTCTTTGTGAATAAGCTGGCATCAAGGCCTGAGTTCTGGCAATGCTTTTATGCTGAAGGTCTTAGAAGCCTCCTAAGAGCTAAATCATCTTTGGAAAAATGGAGTCCAGTTAATAGTTACGCTCCAAGAGTAGAAACTCACCACTCTTTCTCTCCATGGACCCTTCACTGTCCTCGTGCTCCTCTTTTTCCTAAATCCTAGCCCCTTGAAGACTGTATTATAGAAAAAGAGATGATTTATTCACTCTTCATTCGATTGTAGCTTTCATTTTGGAAGGCAGAGTTCATCCTGGAGCTCGAGTAGGGAGGAAATGGTAGAAAGACTCATTCTTGCCTGGGCTTCAACTTGAATTTCTGAAAACTAGCCACACTTCATGTATTGCAAATATTAACCTATGACCAACATACTTAAAATGTCTCAAAATATTAAAGTAATTTGGCCATTGCCCTCATTGTTGTTAGGTGTCATCAAGTTAACACTTGATAGCAATCCTCTGAGGAACAGATTGGAACCTTGCTGTGTCCTGAGTCATCTTCATAATCTCCAATATGCTTTACTCGGGCATATTGGAGATTTTGTTTTGTTACAGTCAATCCATTTTACTAGAGTTTAAAAAATCACCCACCCTACTTTCAAGTCAATTCAGACTTGTAGAACGTATCTGATTTTCAAGGTGATCAATCCTTATGGGAAGAGAATATTCACCTTTCTCCTGTGGGGCAACCGGTAGATTTGAACCACTGACCTTTCAGTTATTTGTACAACATGTAATGAACACACTATGCTACCAAGACCATTTTAAAAAGCATTCTTCCATTGTGACCATCCACCATCCAGCCGTCAGCTTGTCAAAGTGTGGTGGCTTACATGTTACTGTGATGCTGAACCCTTTGCCAACAGTATTTCTGACACCTGGAGGTTCTTCTGTAGAAGATAGACTTCGATAGATCTTCCAAACTAAATATCCAGTGGATATTTGCCAATGGAACACCATGGATCACGAAAGAGTATTTCCCAATCCAGGGCTGGAAGATGACTCCCCTGGATTGAAAGGTACTTAGAATACACAGTGCAAAAATGGACTCAAGAATGTGCCTGTAGGGGTGAGGATGACATTGGACAGGGGGGTGTTTGGTTCTGTTATGTTTGGGGTTGCCCTGACGTAGAAGCCAACTCATAGGAAACTAACAATTAACTATCACCAGGAATCCAAAAGAGAACGCAGTAGGAATGGGAACACTGGCATAGATGAGAAGATGATTATAATATCAATTTCCTTTTCTCAACATTGAAAGGTAACTTTTATAATATAGAACATTGTAAATGTACAAAGAAGTTGAAAATATAGTATAATAGACTCAGGTTCAATAATTTGAACAAATGCAGATTGTTGCTGTTGTTGTTGTTGTTATGTGCCGTCGAGTCGCCTGCGACTCATAGCGACCCTATGTACAACAGCCCTAAACTCCGCTCTGTCCTGTGCCAATCGCACTGTCTCTGACACTCCCATCCCAATTACTCTGAAACAAACCCTAGATGTTCCATCATTTCATTCTTAAATCTTTATTTCACCCTAAAACCTGTCACTCTCTTCTAAACATAACCACAATTTTATCATAAGAATCCATCACCATTCTTTAATATCAAGTATCTAATTCATCTTCAACTATACCCAATTATCTCATTATTTTTTCCATAATGTATTTGGTCAAGTCCAGATCAAAATAAATCTTTTGGAATCTTTAAGTTCCCTTAAATCATGATTTGGTTTCCCTTGTAATTTGTTAAAGAAATGAGACCATCTAACTTGTGAATTTGGCCAGTCTGTTGTTGGTGTTAGGTGCTGTCAAGTTGAATACAATTAATAACAACCCTATGAACAACTGATCTGAACCCTATCCTATCCTGTGGTATCCTCACACTTCCTGACACATTAGACCCCATTGTAGCAGTCACCATGTCAATCCACCTGGTTGAGGGTCTTCCTCTCCTTCACCAACCCTCTACCTTTTCAAGCATCATGTTCCTCTTGAAGGAATAGCCCTCCTAGCAACATGCCCAAAGTAAGTGAGATGAAGCCTAACCATCTTTGCCTCCAAAAAGCACTCTCGCTGTACCCTCTCCAAGACATATTTGTTTGTTCTTTTAACTGTCCATGGGATGTTCAGCATTTTTCTCCAGCACGACAGCTCAAAGGCATCAATTCTTCTTCTCTCATCCCTATTCATTGTTCGTCCCTCAGATGCATAGCGTGTGGTCAGAAAGAGCATCGCCTGAATTAGGTGCAGCTTAGTCCTCAAACTGACATCATCCGTACTCAATAGCTTGGAGAAATACCTAACTACAAACGTGACAAATCTAAATTTTGCTAATTTCAGCCATGTGGCCATGGAGCATTTTAGCATTCTAGTTTATTCCACATTTTTTTGTTGTTGTTATGTGCCATCAAGTTGCCTGTGACTCATAGTGACGCTACATACAACAGCCCTAAACCCTGCTCTGTCCTGTGACAGTCTCACTGTCTCTGACACACACATCCCCACTACTCTGGTCACTGAATCAGTCCACCTCATAGAGGGTCTTCCTCTCCTGCACTGTCCCTTCACCATCCCAAGCATAACATCTCTCTCCAAGGACTGGTCCCTCCTTGCAACATGTCCTAAGTATGTCAGGTGAGGCTTCAGAACCCTTGCCTCCAAGGAGCAGCCTGGATTAACCCTCTCCAGAATGAATCTATTCATTTTCTTAGCAGTCCATGGCATATCCAATACTATTCTTCAAAACCACAGCTCAAAGGCATCAATTCTCCTTCTATCCTCCCTAGTCATTGTCCAGCTCGCTAATGCATAGCAAGTGATTGCAAAGACCATGGCCTATATCAGGCACACCTTAGTCTCCAGAGAAACACCATTGCTCTTCAATACTCTGGAGAGGTCCCTAACAGCAGACTTTCCCAAAGCAATACATTTTTAAATTTCCTGGCTGCTGGTGCCAAGAGTGTTGACTATGGCATCAAGCAAACTAAAGCTGTTAACAACCTCAATCCCTTCACCATCAATCCTGATGCTGCCAATTTAACGAAAAAACTAAGGGGAAAAAAACTCAACTCACTGCTGTGTGACACCAACTCATAGCTCAACTTCCACTGAGCTTTCATTATTGTTGTTGGTGTTAAGTGCCATCAAGTCACCTAAGACACAAAGAGACTCTATGAACAATACAGCTGAACCTTGCCCGATCCTGCACTGTCCTCACAATCGCTGATTTGTTCAAGCCCACTGTTACAGTTACTGTGTCAATCTATCCTGTTGGGAGTCTTCCTCTCTTTCTCTGACCCCTACATTTCCCAGCACAATGTCTTTCTTCATTATCTGGATTCTCCCGACAACATGCCTAAAACGTGTGAGAGGCAAAGTTTCACCACCTTTGCCTTGAAGAAGCACTCTGGCTGCTCTTCCTCCAGGAAAGAGATGTTTATACTTTAGGCAATTAATGGAATATTCCATACTCTTCTCCAACACCACAACTCAAAGACATCAGTTCTTCTCCTGCCATCCTTATTAATTGTCCAGGTTTCAGATGAATATGAAGTAACAGAAAAGACTAATGGCTTGGATCAGGCACACCTTAGTATATAAACTGGCATCCTTGTTCTTTACTACTTTGCAGAGGTCTTTGAAAGCAGATGTTTCCCAATGCAACACATTTTCTTTTCATTCCTTGACTGCTGTTGATGTAGATCCAAGTTCAGTGAAATCACTAACAACTTCAATCTTTTCTCCATCAAAGTTGCCTACTGGTCCAGTGGTGAGGATTTTTGTTTTCTTGGTATTGAGATGTAATCCATACTGAAGGATTACATCTTTGCTCTTCTGCAGTAAGTGCTTCAAATCCTCTTCAGTCTGTGTGAGTATAGTTGTGTCATCTTCAAAATAGAGGCTGTTGATGAGCTGTCCTCCTGTCCTGTTGCCATTCTTCTTAATATAGTACAGCATCTTGAATTATTGCCATCATCATTGAATATGTATGAAGAAAAGGGCAACCTTTTCTTGATTTTAAACCAAGCACTGTTCCCTTGTTCTGTTTGTACAACAGCTTCTTGATCTGGGTATAGGTTTCACCTGGGCACAATTAAGAGTTCTGGTATTCTCATTCTTCTCAATGTTATCCATAACTTACTGTTATTCACACAGTCAGATGTGTTTGCAGAGTCAATAAAATACATATAAATATGTTTGTTTTTCTCTGCTTTCAGTCAAAATCCATCTGAGATCAACAGTGATAACGTTTGTTCCATGGCCTCCTCCACATCCAAATTAAATTTTCCGGCAGTTCCAATCAATGTGCATTTCCAGTAGTTTTCATATAATCTTCAGCAAGATTTTACTTGCTTGTGATATTAATGATACAGTTTAATAATTCCTACATATCATTTGATGACCTTTTTTGGAAGAAGTGGAAAAAAATATGGCTCTTTTCTAGTCTGTTGGCCAGTTAGCTGTCTTCCAAATTCTTGGCATAGACTGATGAGCCTTCCAGGAATGGCTCTATTGAAACATGTCGGTTTCATAAATTCCTGGAGCCGAGTTTTTTACCAATGTTTTCAGTGCAGCTGAAAGCATTCAGTCTTGAACAAATGTTACTTCCTGAAATGATTCACTGTCAACCAATTCTTTCCGGTACAGTAACTCTCTATTCCTCCCATCTTCTTTTCCACTGGCTAAGTTATTTTGAGGAAATTTTGACAAATATTTTTTTATGTAAGGTTTAACGATGGTTTCAACACATTAGTTTTTGTTTCGTTTTAAAGGACCTTATTTAATAGATACTGTGGACTCATTAACATTGAACCATCTGTTTCTGAATCTTTCCAAACATCCCTTGGCTCTGCTCACTCACTTTCTGCCTGCTCAAATGTGTACTTAATTTAGTGACCATCCCCTCTAAGCCTATCTCTAAGACATGTTTCTTATGTATTCACTGGCACTACCCTCCTTCGGTCCCAGCTCAGATTCTACTCTCAGATGCTCAAACCCTTATGACTGTGTCTTCTTTCTAGGTCCACCCACTGTGCTCCTAAAATCCTTGAAGGTTGCCTTAGATGGTGATGATGAAACATCTTTGATGTACAGGCCTTCTATGATGTGTCCCCATATTCCCCAGCCTCAAGGCATCCCCAAAAACACAGTTCTAATTCAGCTAAGCTCTAGCCAACATACTTCTTGTTTCTAAATATCCCATTTTTTCTTTGTATGTGTTGCTCTGTAGTTAATCCGTATACACACCCTTTAAGACGTAGCTTAAGAACCAGTTCCGTGACTGCTCTATTTTAAGCTGAGTTGGTGCCCCTCTTCTTGGGTATATCTCTATACAACATTGAAGTGGTTGGTTCATTTTCTGCTTCTACTAGAGAAAATGTTCTGGAACAACAGTGGTCCTCGACTAATCTTTTATGCTTAGCACCAAAAGCATAGCTTAGGACATAGTAGGAGTAGACTCTCAACACATGTCTCGATAAAAATAGTAAATAAATGAATAAAAGTTCTAGAATAAGTTTGGGAGTCTTTTTCTTCTCTATTTTTTTCTACTTCATATTTCTTTGAAAATTTAGTCATAAATATCTTGCTCTCTGTACGAAATAAAGCCACTCGTTTGATCCTTTCTGAACATTTTATATTCATAAAATACTTTTTCATCAGTCTAATTAATATTTACCCAAGGTCTTTGAGTTCTTATCTTCCAAAGAACTAGCCAATGAAAATTGTTCTTCTCTCTTAGGTTCATCTCCTCTGTGATCATCAGCTATATTCTCTTCTTTGAAGAGAAAGTATTCATATTTACCCTAAAGAAACCATAACCACCACCCAAGCAGATATATGCACACCCATGTTTATTGTGCCTTTGTTCGCAATAGCAAAGAGCTGGAAACAACCCAAGTGTCCATCAACAAACGAATGGATAAAGAAGCTCTGGTAAATTCACACAATGGAATACTATGCAGCATTGAAAACCAAAGAATTCATGAAATATTATGCAAAATGGATGGCCCTGGAGGACATTATGCTGAGTGAAATATCTCAGTCACAAAAGGACAAATATTGCATAGGGCCACTGTTGTAAAACGGGACTGACATCAAGACTGAGAGAAGACAGAGAAGGAGGGGAAGAATGGTGTATAATGCATTGAAACAGATGAGGCAGAGAACTGTTTAAAAGGGATATATGAATGGGTATTCTTGTCATTACAGAAGTCCAGAGTGAAGGCTGCATAGTGGAGTGGAATTGGGGGTGGGGGTAGGGATTGCACAACAATGAAAGAGTTTTTCTTTCTTTTCAGGGAGAAGAGTGAATTTGGAAAGAGGGAGAAAAGTGCAACA
>NW_006399805.1:6773775-6776261 GCF_000299155.1 Elephantulus edwardii | reverse complement strand
AAACATACTCATTTTTATGTTCACTTCTCACTTTTTAACACTTAGGTTATTGTTCTGAATCTTACATTTTAAAGTTTTACTAGCTCCTTTAGAAATAATGCCTTTATAAAGCTGTAGAATACTTAAGTTTTCTTTGAATCATTTTATTAATTACAAATTTTATTTTTTTCATCTATGAAATAAGTCTATATATGTGCTTTTAAAAAAAGAATCAGAAACAGCACATATAAACCAACAAGCCACAGACCCCATAATGTCAACAAATAGCACTACAGGGATGGTCACCACAAAGTCAGGCATTGGCTCTGTGGGAACCTGAAGTCATTATAAGTTTTTGCATTGGAAAAAAAAATAAAATTCTCCAGTGTTGACTTCCTATCCTACCATTTCACCCTGAAGGCCTAAGGAGCACCTTTTGGGGAACATCCTACATAAGATATCCAACAAGGAGAGATGGGGAAGAAGACAATGAAGACTTCACTCATTTGATATTAACAAGAGCATAATAAAATTGGGAAAATAATAGAAAAAAGTTAGACTGTAATCATTCTCCTGCATTAAGCAGACAATTTGTTGAATGTTCTTTTTCTTATCTAACACTTTATATGGAATAATCTAATAATCGTGCAGATTCAGAGGTCAGACTTTGGAATGTGATAGTCTCTAATACTCACTCTCTTTTTCATTTTCAGTGGATGACTTTAGCTTATGAGGGAGACCTAGTTACATAGTAGTTAAGCACCGAGCTTCTAATCAAAATGTCAGTGGTTCAAACCCACTAAAAGCTCCACGGAGAAAGACAAGACAGTGTACGTCTGTCAAGAGGGCAGCCTTGAAAACCCCATGAAATAGATTTACCCTGTCCTGCAGGGTCATTTTGAGACAGAATATTTTAAAGCAATAGATTTATATGGCTTATGTAGAACTTCTGTCTCTGATAAACTAGAAAGCTCAGGTTGGACCATAGAAAAGGGAAAAGGAGTGCATTATCTATCTTATTACTCACTCTTCTTTACACTCTTCTAGGAACCAGGCTAAAAAAAAAAAAATAAGAGCACCAATAAATTTTTTTCTAACTTTCTCTAACAAACTCATTTGAAGACGGAGATAGTCAGGCTTGAAGGAATTGAATCTAAATAGTTAAAACAATAAAAATGTATATGAACTTTGTAAGCAAGCCAGCATAAAATTTTTTAAAAGGGGAAAAATATCTTCTAAAAAATATTTAAAATGTTAGAATTGAGCAGAGAAATTCTAATTTAGAATAAATAATAATCTTTAATAAAATTGATGTATATATCAATTTGTGATTTTAGTAAATATTTTATGAATGCTTACCATGAACCAGGAACTGTTGTATGTACCAGTAAATAGAAATGAGCAAAAATGGCAAAAGTTCTATCTTCTTGGAGTTTAATGTAAAGTACTAAGCAATCAATGAAAATAAGTAATATTTATTGTGTGCCAGGCAACTTATACAGAAAAAAGTTAACGTTGAGAAAGGAAAGAAAGCGCCGTGCAGTGAAAGTCATTTAAAAGAAGACATTATGATGAGTGCAATATATTAGTCATAAAAGGACAAAAACCGTGTAACACCATGTTTATAAAATAAGACTAACGTGGGTTTGTTAGGGAGAGAATAGGGAAGTAGATAAACAATGAACTCTGTCTTGAAACAGGTGAGGAAGAGAACAATCTGAAAGAAATATATGATTAGGCATTATCTGTAGGACCACAATCTGCAACAGGAGACACATCCCAAAATGGACTAGGAGAGCGAGGACAACGTACAACACTGAATGCATAAACATTCTTTTTAAAAGAAAAAAATAAATTATTCACAAAAATGGAACTTTTAAGAGACAAAAATATTTATAGAAATGGCACAACTCAAAATAGAGATAAATTCACAAATATTTTTAAAAGAAAAAAATAAATTATCAGCAAAAATGGAACTTTTAAGAGACAAAAATATTTATAGAAATGGCACAACTCAAAATAGAGATAAATTCACAATTATCTTGAAAATGTCAATACACATCTCTCAACAATTGAAAGAATAATGACAAAAAAATCAACAAGATTCAGAAGAATTTAGTAGCACCATTAACAAACAGAATTCAATAAGTATCTATAGATCTTCCACCAAGCAAAAGCAGAGTACAAATTATTTTTAAGTGCCTTTGAATGTGTGTCAAGATAGACCATTCCCCTTGACAATAATTTAAAATAATTCAATCAGACATAATGTGCTGTCTGACGATGATGGAATAAAATTATAAATCAATAAAAAAAGTAAGAGAAAAATCTCTAAACACTTTTGCACTAAAAACATGCTTTCAAATAATCCATTGGTCAAGGAGAAAGCCCCAAGGAAGTAAAAAAAAAAAAAAATAGAAGCATATTTTACTAAAATTAAAACATAGTATGATGAATTTGTAAGTGTAGTAAAAGCAGTGCTGAGATGAAAACATAATAGTGTTACA
>NW_006399805.1:6767598-6773675 GCF_000299155.1 Elephantulus edwardii | reverse complement strand
AGTCCCATACAGAACTTGTGTTTGAGCTAAGACCTTAAGGAAGTGGAAGAATGAGCTGTGGGAATACTTGGAAGGAGATGGCCGGGTCATGGGGCTCCTAGGAGATGGACACCCAACAGAAGGAAGCAAGGATGTCAAGCCCCTGAGAAAGCAGTGAATCTGGGGGTTTGGTGAGCGATACGCAAGACAAGATAATGTAAGTCTTATAAGAAATACAAGCAGAATCCTCCTGAAAAGTAAGGATGGTGAGACTTGAGCTTGCTTACTTTGGACATAGCATCAGGAAAGACCAGTTGCTAGAAAAATTGATATGGTTGTTAATGTAGAAGGTCAACAAAAATTAGAGAAAATCAATGGATTGTCACAACAGCCATAACAATGAACTAGAATATACCAACAATCATGAAGATCTTACAGGACCGAGAGACACAAAGGTACCACAAGACAGAATTAACAAGGATGTCAGCCATTGGCTTGGACGCTGTGGTATAGTCATGAGCATAGACTGAAATGACAAAAGGCTACTGAGATAGATTAAGCATAGACATAAACTAGCTCAGAGGAAGGAGACAGCTTTTCTTCTGGGTGAGATGGGGAGCCATTCATTGGCGGGTGCGTGGTAGAGTAGCATGGCTTAACCCAGGATTTAAGAATGTCATATGCTGTATGTGCCTATAATATCTGTATTACTAAAAAAAGAATAAGGTCATGGCTTTAGAAATCAAACCTTGTTTAAACAACAATTATAAGATCACTATTTAAATTATCAAGGAAATAACTGATTAAATCTAAAACATGAGAAACTCCAAGGACAAGGCCCAGGTTTCTTTAGTAAGAACTAATGGCCAATCCATATTAACTTTAAAAATTAAGAGATAATTGAGAAGTGAAAATAGAGGGGGGAGGGGGGTTTAAGGTGTTAATCATAGGGTTGCACAATTCGATGGGTGGGTGGGGTGAAGGAATTGGAAAGGGTCTTTTGTGAAAAACAATGTATTCAAACTTTGTGGGAGTTTTGTCTTTGTTTTTAATAGAATTTCATATTTTCATGAAAGTTTGCAGAAAAGTTCGTTTCATCCATTCATTGTTGCACATTTTACCCCTTCTCCCTGTCTTCCCCCTCTTCCAGTCCACTTTTGTCTTTTTTTAATATTTGTTCATTATTGCACAAATCCTCCACCTATCTTCCCTCTAGGTCCTCTTTGCAATGTACCTCTTATTCTGGGCTGTTGTCATACATATAATGCTTAATTATATATTCTTTTTTCTCTTTTATTAAATTAATTTTAATGACAGTTTACAGAGACTTTGGATTTCCATTCATTCATTCATTCTTGTACTTTTCTCCCTGCCCACCTCCCCTTCCCCCCAATTCACTCTTCTCTTTGAAAAGTAAAATAAAAACTCTTTCATTGTTATATAATCCCTTCCCCCAAGTCTACTCTACTATACTGCCTTCATTCTGGACTCCTGTCATGACACTAATATCTACTCATATATCCCTTTTAAACAATTCTCTCTCTCACCTGTTTCAGTGCAGTATATATTATTTATCCCATCTTTCTCAGTCTCCCCCCAACCCCGATGTCAGTCCCATTTTACAACTGTGGCACTATGCGGCATTTGTCCCTCTGTGACTGAGATACTTCACTTAGCATAATGTCCTCCAGGGTCACCCATTTTGTATAATATTGCATGAGTTCCTTGTTTTTCAATGCAGGGTAGTAATCCATTGAGTGAATATACCACAGCTTCTCTATCCATGCGTTTGTTGATGGGCACTTGGGTTATTTCTAGCTCTTTGCTATTGTGAACAAAATGGCAATAAACCTGGGTGAGCATATATCTGCTTGGGTGGTAGTTATGGTTTCTTTAGAGTGTATTCCCAGTATTGGAATTGCTGGGACAAACTTTGTAAATAAATCAGAGTAATATAAAAAATTTTAAAAATTCAAAAAAAGATAGAAAAAGAGATAACTGAGAATGTTAGAATACTGTCTGTATGCTTATGATAAAGAATTGTTAGTTTCTTAGTGGTACGTTGCCATTGTTATGTACCATCGAGTCAGAACTGATTCAGAGCTGACCCTCCGCCAGGTTTTCAAAGGTAGTTAATTGCATGGGAGGAGATGATTCTAAAAAACTAATATCTTTAAAATATATATATTGAGATGTTTACAGATTAAATCCCAGATTATTGATTCAAAATAATCCAGTTGGTAGGAGTGGGAGTTTGAGAATTTCAGTTGAAACGTGATGGGTCGGGTTTGGATGGTTTAAGTTGGTGGCAAGTCCATATGATCCAAGTTTTATGTAAGTTTGAAATTTTCCCATAATATAAATTCTTAGAATAACTTAAACCCTTTATGAAAAGAAAACCAACCTGGTTCAAGAGAAAATGAGCACTGAGAACTCTAAAGTTGGTGGGAAAAATAGATTTTTTTTTCCCAAGGAAAATCTCTATCACTTCCCATCTATAATCATCAGACTTTATCCCTGTGTATTTTAAACAAGCTTAAAGTGAAGTAGAAAGAGCAGCTTAGGGCTAGTAGACCAGAAGCAGGAGCTACAGCTGGTCTTCACCATTGGTCAACTTTTTAGTTTTGACTTCATCACATAAGAAATACACATCAGGAAAATGTTCAGAAAAACTATCTGAAATATTAGAACATATGCTAACTAAGACTGCTTCCAAATATAAAACAATAGCTTGGTAACAGTACCTTAACATTAAATTTATATTATAGTTGTTGTTACATACCATCAAGTTGGAATTGACTCACAGCTGACCCTCCAGTGGGTTTCCTGAGGCTGTGAATTGCACAGGAAAAGCAAACCCATTTTTCTCTTCATGCAGTGGCTGGTGGATTCAAACCATGAGCCTCTGGCTGACAGTGAAACTCCTCAGCACTAGGCCATCGGGGGTCCCTAAGCAAACACATTGCTAAAGAGTTTTTTAAAAGTACCAAGCAAGAATCATTAGCAATCCGATCAACTGCCTAAGAATTTGGTAATTCTATTATTTCTATTCTGGAATATTTTTGTAAACAACAAAAAGTACCAAGCAATACTGAAATAATAAACATAAAACAATATTTGAAATTATATAACAGAACTTAGAGAATGTATCTTTGTAGGAAGAGTCTGCAAACTTTTTATGTGAAGGGCCAGATAAAATTACTTTCGGGTTGGCTGGTCATATGTGGGGTCTCTTTTACAACTTTTCATTATTGTTGTTGTTGTTGTTGTTGTTGAAAAGCGAGCACACAATGCTGGGCTGTGACTTCAGCTGGCACAGCTGCTCACCAAAAGTTAGAGGGTAGAGTCCAGCCAGAGGAACCTCAGAAGAAAACGCTAGCAATCCACTTTGGAAAAATGTCCACTGAAAACACTATAGGCTGTAGTTTACATCTAGAAAATGGAGAAATGTTTTCTTTTCAAGTCATAAAGCAGTAATAATAGTGATAAATCTACGGGGGCTGGGGGGGAAATCCTCACTGCTACACCAATAGGCAGCATCAGTGGATGAGAAATAGATTGAAGTCATTAACAATTTCCTTTTACTTGGATCCACAATCAACAGTCATGGTAGCAGCAGTCAAAAAATAAAATAAAATAAAATAAAACGATGTGTTGTTACTGAACTGCAAAAAACCAAACCAAACTGTCTTGGAGGAGGTTGAACAAGGGTGCGTCTTAGAGGCAAAGACGGTGAAACGTGGTACCATTCATTTGGGGCATGTTGTGAGGAAGGACCAGTCCTTGGAAATGGACATCGTGCTGGGAGAGGTGGAGGGTCAGAGAAAGAGAAGAAGACCCTCAACAAGGTGATTAACAAAGTGACTGTAACAGCGGGCTCAAGCATATCAGAGGGTGCGAGGTGAGAGGACGGCGCAGGACAGGGTTAGGTTCTGATCTGTTGTTCACAGAGTTGCTGTGAGTTATCACTGACTCCAAAGCGTGAAGCATAGTTCTCCTCTGACACACACGGGGCCCCAGTGACAGCCAACTGCAGTAATATTAGTAGCATAGCAGTTTAAACTTTATAAAGGATACAAACGTGAAAATGTCTGATATGTCTTTATAGTCCCTACTGATTCTCAAATGTTTATATATTCTCTATGCTTAAGACTAAATAAATCATTTCCCATTTGACCCTGACTAAAATCCCTTCACCTTTTTTATCCTAGACCCCAAATGTTTCTCCTCCCTGTGTCCTTTTTCTGTGTATCTAAGAAGTCATCACCACTTCCCTGGCATCCACTTTAATCTCACCTCCCTGCATTATTTTCCCAGCACTTCCTCTACATTTAATTTGGAAAGGCCAAGTAACAGTGCAAATTATATTTAAAATCCACATGAACACAGCTATTCCATATGTACATAAATTACCAAATATTAAAAGGCATTGATCTGTGAGGGATAGATAATGTACATTTTTATACCCTTGCTTCTCCTTATCTATAATTTTAAAATACTTTGTTTACATTTATGGAACATGTATTTTAAAGAGCTCTGTAAAGCTAGTAGTAAGGAGATGCACCGGCAACCCAGAGGTCCATGATTTGAATCCCCCAGCTGCTCTGAAGGAGGAAGATGTGCAGTCTCTCCCACTGTGTAGTTCATGGGCTCTGAAAACCCACTAGAGGATCAGCCATGAGTCAGTTCCGACTTGATGGCACTTGAAAGAAGAGCAATATGTACTTCCCAAGCAAAAAAGAAAACCCAAGTCCACTGACTGCCTCTCTGCATGTGTTGCCTCCATCTTTTTTTCCCCCTCTTCTTGATGAAGGAAAAATTCCCTTCTTAAATTCTATCCATTGTGTCTTTTCCTTTAATTACACACTCTGCTTGCCCGGTAGAGGGTTTTCACTTAAAAGGAGATTCTTAGAGCCAGAAACTGGAACAGAAGCAGAACATCGGCAGAGCTTTCACTTGTTTCATTATAATTCAAGTAGGTCTGTAGGAGTTGATGAGAGGTGTCTCAGGTTAGGGCAGGGTTCAGAGCTAAGATACATAGGGTCACTATGAGTCACAGGTGACTCCATGGCACATAAACAACAACGAGGATTTCTTCTATACATGAACAATTCAGGGACTTCATTTTCTTTTAACTGTCTTCAAATTCTTGCTAATTTTTCTAAGACTATATAGAAGCAAGATTGACCACATTCCAATGGTTTTTTTCCTATTGATACTGGTTAGGAAGGCATACCTTTTGCCAAACATTGAATAAGAGAGAAAATGTCAATGGACAAATGGTCTAACAAACAGGCAATTGGCTTCTGAATGAAGCAGTCGATCCTATGTGCACTTCACACGTGCAGGTTATCAGCCTTTACAATTAAGCACTAAAAATGTACAATTAGCAAGTGCTTTCCAAAGTTCAAAGTGAACTGTCTGCTTTCTTGCCTCAGAAAACAACAGACCTAGGTCTCCCAGACTCTCAATCAATCAAGAAATCTCAACACAGAATCCCATGAAATGTCATTGTATTTATCTACAGAACACCCCAGGTAGACTTGGGTCCTGATGAACAGCCCAGACCTCTAATGTGCAGATGTCCTCAATCCATTACTGCAACTGCCCCAACTCTCCTCTCTATACCCAGTCGTTGCAATCAAGTCATGCACAAGATCAGAAATCCTGCCACACAGAGCATCCAGAAATCATTTCTCTCATGTTTATTCATACAGGGACTTACTCCCCACTGTATCATGGACAGAGTGATTCCCGGGCATATCTTGACTCGATCTGAAGCATTTCCTGGATTCCTGCCATCAAGGTAGTGCTAGAGCAAAGCAAACATCCCATCCATGACATAATTCACTAGAGATTAAGAACCCTTTGAGAAGGGTTAGAAGCTATGGACCCCTTCTTCATGGGATACTTGCTTTTATGGGTATGTGTTGTTGTTGTTAAGTGCCGTCGAGTCACAGGCGACTCATAGCGACCCTATGAAGGAGAGTCCTCGACACTTGGGTGCCTTTCATCCTCTCTCCAGGTTCACAGGGTTTCCGGAGGCAAGCTATTATGGAAGTGGATGCCACTCCTCCTTCCACGCTTGTTTAATCGGG
>NW_006399805.1:6763967-6764792 GCF_000299155.1 Elephantulus edwardii | reverse complement strand
TGTCTTTATCAGGAAGGGTGTTGGATTTTGTCATATGCCTTTTCTGCATCAATTGCTAAGATCATATAGTTCTTGTTATGTGCTTTGTTAATATTATGAATTACATTGATTGTTTTTCTAATGTTGAAACATCCTTGCATACTTGTTATGAATGCTACTTGGCCATGGTGAATTTTTTTTAATGTGTTTTTGGATTCCATTGCCTAGGATTTTGTTAAGGAGTTTTGCATCTATATTCATAAGACATATTGGTTTGTTGTTTTCTTTCTTAGTAATATCTTTACCTGGTTTTGGTATTAAGGTTATGCTTGCTTTATAGAATAACTTCCCAGAGACTTTTTGGTTCATACTTATTTAGTCAACTATTTTCAGAGTTCCAAGAAAATACAGAGATATAAATTATTAAACAGAGATCTTTCTCTATGAAATCCTTTTCTATTTCTCAGAAAGGTTCTCAAAATTCTTCATTACATATTGCTAGCCTTTGTTAATTTTGTCTTACTATAGGAAAAATAGACTTATTTCGTAAAAAAATAGGAATAACAGTAAAATGTTCACATGTAAATGGGACTTAAGGTTACTTACCAGGAAAAGGCAGGGCCTCCTAAAATATCATAGTGAACATCTAATAGGAAAAATCTGTCTTCCTCAAAATAGACCTCCATTTATTAAGCTCACCACAAAAACAATCAAAACCCCAAGAAACACCCCATTGCCATGAAGTGTGACTCATAGCAACCCTGTAGAGCTGACTAAAATGGCCCCATAGGATTTCCAGGGCCGTAATGTTATGGGTTTGATCATGTGATCTACGGTACCAGGAAT
>NW_006399805.1:6752321-6763867 GCF_000299155.1 Elephantulus edwardii | reverse complement strand
TCTTCTCCTTTTGGGCTTGAAGCCGCTGCTGCCTTCAACCCAAGGCCAAGCGTGGCTTCCCTGGCTCCTGGAGGCAGAGTCGCCTCTCTCCAGAGACTGCCACACACAACTCCCACGTACACAGCATCAAAAACGCACTGAAGTAATAGGAAAGATGCAGTGAAGACTTGAAGAGAAAGGGTAATAGTCATAAATCTGCAGTAAATAATCGTATAAATACAATGCATATGAGTGATTGTATAAGACATTAAATATCCTCCTGATCACTGGTAATTATATCATTATTTACATAAAATAATTAGATTGCATTTGCTTCCGAAAGTCTAAACTAGATGAAACCCCCATTATTTTGAAAGTGCTAAAAAAAAAAGCAAAACCACAATGAGGATTTAACCTGTTTATGAACTTCCCTAAAGATTCATCAACCCCCAAGCTTAGACTTTGAAATTTTGAATATTTAAAGTAATATCTGAAGAGTTTCAAGGAAATTAGTATCAGACTATATTTTAATTTCTTTCTCAACATGTCTTTTTTCCTAAATCATCTTTTTATTCTGTTAAATTTACTGTTTTCCCTCATTCTTTCTCTCTCTGCTAGGTTTCTCTCACTACCCATACAATTTTTTTTCATTCCTCTTCTATTAACTTCTCTTTGTCTTTTCTGTCTCATTGTTCTTCTCTGCCCTCAAAATCCCTTAATATATGTCACTCTGTCTTTCACTGTCTCTGTCTCTGTCTCACACACATGTGCACATGGGGAGGGGGAATATCCATCTATTTCTATTTCTGTAATAAGTCTGATTTAAAAAGTTGATATTTGCCACATCACGGCTTGCATCTCCAGAATCACTCTCCTCTGTTCTCATTCAATCAATTCTAATTTTTCCAGATCATTTAAATTCTTCACTATTGTCTTATTCTTCCTGAATAGAAATAACTCCATCTGCGCAGCCACCAGTTAGTGTCAGCCTGGAAAGTTCTTTCCTAACCAAGTCATTTGTTGTTCCAGCCTCACATTGCCCTGACAAGTAATGCTCCCATGCCCTGGTGGGCACGCGAATGTCTGACCATCTTCAAAATCCGTCCATGTGCGGACAACGGGGACCACAGCCTTGTTCACCTCCCACCTGCAGCCCCACATCCATGTCCCTGTCGTCTTCCTTGGTGCTGAAACCTCACTGCATGGTTATACAAGCGGGGCTGTGCCTTGCACGCTTCCCTGCAAATGGTAAAAGAAATCACTCATGTGCACATTGGCACAGATCTACACCCACTCGTGGTCTTGTCAGGAGATAAGCTTGTTGTAAGGCAGGATTAGAGGAATGGAGGGAGTCCAAGGGCTGCAGAAAGGAAGTATTGATTCCAGTTAATTAACACTACATAAAGCATAAGAAATCGCCTTAGAGCCAAGTTAGACTTTATTGTCTTAAGGAAGAACGTCGTCCTGGGAGGCCTTCGTGGAGGCTCTGGCTTTCGCTATCTCATCATGTGCATCTGTACATGCACTGGACCCTCACCACACACAGCTCTGGGCACACCCACCCCTTCACTGCTGTGCACACTTGCTTACACACCCATGCCGTTCCTCACTGCACACATCCGTGTGCACTCTACCTTTTGATCCCTCTTCCTTCGCCTTCGTGCACAGGGATTCCTCATCCACGTTCCCCACTCACATCTAATCACTCACTAGTGACTATCATTCAACCCCCAAGTATGAGAAACCAGCGGATAACTGTTATGAAGGCTTTTTAAACTTGTCAGATGATAAAACAATTCCATCTCCCAGATGCAGCAAATTTTTAATTAAGCAGTATTAACGACTTTCCCCCCAAAGTCAGCGACAGGACGAATAGATCCACTGACTTCAATTACAATTAGCATCGTCACAAAGTGGCAGCTTACACCAGCAGACGAGGGGGATGAATTCGAGATATAAAAATCCGAAAGGAGGAATTAAAATCGTAATTGTTCTCAGATGATATGCTTACAAATTTGACACATTCAGGCTGACAAGCCATTCTAGCAGTGAGAGGATTTAGTAAGAGCTTAGCTCAGTACAAATTAATAGTCAAATATCAATAAAAAAAGAAAATTCAGAAAAATGCAATACACATATAAAAGAAAAAAAATAAGATTGCAAAAATAGACTTTAAAAAGAACACCCCACAACACCACAAAGCCCCATCTGCCCTAAAACAAGCACTGACATTTTGTTGAGCAAAAACTAAACCAGTGAGGTGAAGTGAACCCCAACTCTCAGAGAACCCGGGTGTGTCAGGGAAAAGTGTTTCCAGCAGCTAATGTTTTAAGAGTAGATTGCCAGGCCTTTCTTCCTTGGTGTCTCTTGGGGAGTGGACTTTCTGTTCCTGCTGAGGACAATCAGTTGGACGGCAACAGGTTAGGTTGGGACCATTGTTGAGGGGAAGTAATGTTGCTGTAATTCTTTTTGGAATGCACTTTGGTGAGTGAGCAGCTTCAATGGCCCTGACCTTCACCTCTGTCTCCTCCTTTAGAATGAACTTTGCTGCTCTTCCATCAGTTAGGTCAAGCCCTGAGTCTTCCCACCCTGGGTCTGATTCTCTCTGTCCAGCAGGGCAAGAGACTAGTCCTGGGAAGACTTACCCAAGGCCTCACATTCACTCACTCAGACCTGGGCTTTAGTTTGTTTTCTTGGTTTTCTGAGCAGCCTAACCTGCAGTCAATCTTTATAAACTGAGTACTTGAAAAGAAGGCTCATTCGCTGCACTTACTGTTGTTTGTATCTTTGACTTAGAAGCAACACATGAGGTGACCCCCCCAGCAGGTTTTCAGAGGCAGTAAATCACACAGAAGTGTTCAGAAAACACAACACAGAAGGAGATTGCCCATCTTTTCCAGTGGAGCCACTTGTGGATTCGAACTGAATATCTTTATATTGGCAGCACAATCCCTTACCCCTAGGCCACCAAACCTGCCTTCACTTCATTTAGTGTATAGAATTGTGCCCCTCAGACAACATTTGTTATCACAAGGAACCCCAGTAGTGCCATGTTTAAAGCACTCGGTTGCTAACCAGAAGCTTGGCAATCAGAGTCACCAGCTGTTCTTTGGGAGAAAGATAGGGCAGTCTACTTCTTTAAAGATGGCAGCCTGGGAAAGCCAATGAGATGGTTCTGTTTGGTTTACAAAAGGTTGCAGTGGGTTTAAATCAACTGATGACAGTGAAGCTTTAGTTTTATTAATCACATTTAATTCATGTTTCTAGTACTTGGTTATCACTTCTTGTACAAACGGTCTCTCACTGAGGACATCACACTCTTCTGCAGGAACCTAACTGATTCCCTGTAGTCAGAAAGAAGGACTAAACTCGCAGACAACACGTGTTCTGTCCATGGCCCCCTGTTTCTTGTTTTTAAATTGTTTTCCTCTTTTTTTAATTTTGTTTTTATTATTAATTTCAATGGAAATTTACAGAGACTTTGGATTTCCATTCATTCATTGTTGCACTTTTCTCCCTTCCCAACCCTCCCACCTAGTACACTACTCTCTTGGAAAAGCAAATGAAAAATTCTTTCATTGTTTTACAATCCCTTCCCCCAGGTCCACTCCACTATACAGCCTTCGCTCTGGACTCCTGTCATGACAATAATACCTAATCACATATCCTTTTAAACAGTTTTCTCCCTCATCTGTTTCAATGCAGTATACATTATTGACACCATCTTTCTCAGTCTCTCCCCTCCCCCAAGGTCAGTCCTGTTTTACAACAGTGGCACCATGGAGTATTTGTCCTTTTGTGACTGAGATACTTCACTCAGCATAATGTTCTCCAGGACCACCCAATTTTAATAATATTGCATGAGTTCCTTGTTTTCCAATGCAGCATAGTATTCCATTTTGTGAATAGACCACAGCTTTTCTATCCATTCGCCTGTTGATGGGCACTTAGGTTGTTTCCAACTCCTTGCTATTGTGAACAAAGCCGCGATAAACATGGGTGTGCAAATATCTGCTTGGATGTCAGTTATGGTCTCTTTGGGGTATATTCCCAGTATTGGAATTGTTGCATCAAATGGTATCTCTATTTTCAAGTTTTTGAGAAAGCGCCATACCACCTTCCACAGTGGTTGCACCATTTTACACTTCCACCAACAGTGAATAAGGGTTCCAGTCTCTCCACAACCTCACCAGCATTTGTGTTTGCTGCTCTGTTCCATTTTGCTATTCTGACTGATATCTCATAGTTGATATCTCATAGTTGTTTTTATTTGCGTCTCTCTTAGAGCTAGGGATTTTGAACATTTCTTCATGTGCCTGTTGGCCATCTGAATGTCTTCTTCAGTGAAGTGTCTGTTCATATCCTGTGCCCATTTTTCAATTGGATTATTTACCTTTATCTTCCTTCACAAGCACAGCTGTGTTACTTACTTGTAATGCCCTGATAACTGGGCATCGTGAATTAACTACTCAGCATTTTAAAAAACCATTTTGCTTATTTAGAGATGTCTTTGTCCTGCCTTCATTCACCTCTGAAATAAAAGCTGTGCTCTGTGCTATTAGGAAATTTTACTGGTGGCACAGTGGTTAGAGAAGAGGTCTGCTAATTGACAGATCAGTAGTTTAAATCCACTAGCTTCTGGGAAGGAGAAAGATGTTACAATCTGCTTCTGTGAAAAGTTATAGCCTTGGAAACTCCAAAGAGACGTTCTACTTTTTTCTTTTTAATGGATTATTGCATTTTGAGTGAATGTTTAAGGAGAAGATCTGTTTCCATCCAAATATTCATGTACATGGTTCATGGCACCTACTACAACCCTGAAATTGCACCAGGCCTCTCCCCACTTTCACCCTTTTCCGTTCATCCTCCCTTCCTATGCTTCCTTCCTCCTAAGCTTTCTCTCTCCTGCTCAGTGCTTGGCTGTTTGAAGGGGTGCATTGATGATCACCTACTAGTCCTGTCTATTGTGTGGATGAAAATTGAGTCATAAGGTGATTTCAGTTCTAAGCTTAAAGAATGACTATTCCATCTTGGAAGCAGGAGTGTCATCCACTTCCTAAACAACATGCCTCCAGAAACTATATGAACTTTGATAAATGTTGATACTTATAGGATGGCTTCAGGCCTTTTCTTCATAGGGTTGCTATAAGTTGTACTCCACTCGAAGGCAATGAATCACAACATTCTATCTTAGAGTGAGCTCTGGTGGCTACTTGTGGTAAGAAATTGCACTGTCAATGCAAAGCTTGTGGTTCAAATCCACCAGGTGTTTCATGGAGAAAAACAGGCAATCAACTATCATGTGATTTACTGCCTCTGAAAACCCACTGGAGGGTCAGCTATGGGTCGTTCTGATTCAATGGGACATAATAGCAACAATGACACTCTGTATGAAAGGATCGCTTTGAATCAGAGTTGTTCTCCAAAATGCTAACCAGCAACAATGTCAAAGACTAAGGTGCACTTGATTCAAGTCATGGTCTTTGGAATGACTTCCTGCGTATCCCAAAGTTGGACAATGCATAAAGATGGCAGAACAGGAATAATGTCGTTGAATTGTGGTGTTGGAGAAGAGTACTGAATGTCCCATAGACTGCCAAAAGAACAAACAAATTGTACTTGGATAAAGCAACAGAAGTGCTCCTTAGAAACAAGGGTGGTGAAACTTGTTCTCACATACATTGGGCACATCGTCAAAAGACATCATACTGGGAAAGGTGGAAGGTCAGAAAAAGAGAGGAAGATTCTCACCAAGATGGACGGACACAGAGACTGCAGCAATGGGCTCGTGAATGTAGGGGATTGTCAGGAGGGAGCACAGGGCCAGGTTCAGAGCTGTTGATCACAGGGTCACTGTGAGTCGGAGTCGACTTGAGGGCGTCCAACAAGAATCGAGCCTCAATTAAATGGCAGTGGGCTTTTGATGGGTAGGCACTGTTCTTTACTAATTTCTTTAGTATGATGTTAAAGAAATTGTTGATTCTTCTATCCCCAACCTTTTTAGATCAGTTTCTTGGAGTATGAATATTGTGCTTAGCAGAGAGCTGGAGTTTTGCTTTGTGATTTAATGGAAATATCTTTTTTCCTTTAATAAGCAGCTTGTGTTTCCTGTCATGTGACAAATACACGCTGTCTTGGTTTGGCCTCAGTATGTGTTTCTTTCTGTTGCAGAATATGTTCACTACATGCTGTTTGTACAACGTTGTTTGATGTGTCTGTATCTCCTCCAAAAACAGTAAGTCTGCATTTGAGCTCAACAGCCCATCATTCCCATAGCAACGTTCAGTCAGAGCTTCAACCCTCTAATCTAGGTGTCGTCCGTTAACTCCCAGCTAGCAGCAATGATAAAGTCAGGATTTCCTCTTTTCTCTCCTTCTCATTCTTATCTTTTCTTTACTTTTTTGTTGAATAGAACATTTTCATTCATGTTTGACTTTGCTCTGATGGCAGTCCTTCACTGCAAACAATTCATGAACTCATCTGCTAGCCAAAGACTAGTGGTTCAAGTTCAGACAGAGGTATCTCTGAAGAAACACCTAGTGATATCTTTCCAAAACATTGTTGTTGTGTTGTTGTTATGTGACATCGAGTTGCTTGTGACTCATAGTGACCCTATGTACAACAGCCCTAAAATCTGTTCTATCCTGTGCCAACTTTACTGTCTCTGACACATTTACCCTCATTAACTCAGTCACTGTATCTTTTCCATGGTCTCTCTCTCTTTCTCTGTCCCTCCACCCTTCCAAGCATGACATCCCTCTCCAAGGACTAGTCCCTCCATGCAACAAGCCCAAAGTATGTCAGATGAAGCCTCCGAATCCTTGCCTCCAAGGAGCAGGCTGGCTTCACCCTCATTGAAAACCCTGAAGAGTACAGTACTCAGACACACATGGGGTCACCATGAGTTGACTCAACGACCACTGGTTTGCTGGCTTAGCGTAAATTCAGTGTACCTCCCTTTTCTCCTAACTCAGAAGGGTTAAGGTGAGCTAGGAAAGACATATCTCAAGGCTTAAGCAAGGAGGACACTTCAAGTCCTGTGCAGGATTATAGTGTGTTGACATATTGACTTTAGAGAGTTCTAGCTTTCAGGAACGACATGAAAAGCCAAACCATTGCTCATCTCTCACCTAACAAGGGAGTTAATTCTCTTTCTTTTTGTTCTTTCTGGATGCCACTCACATATAACAGGCCATACAAAGGCAACCAAATCCACCCCACTTAATGATGACAGAAAGACCCAAGGAGATGGAGTAACACAGCGACAGCAACAACAAAGCCAAGCACATCAGAAATTGGGAGATGACACAGAATTGGCCACCACTTTGTTCTGTGGTCCACAGGGTTGCTAAGACTCAGCCAATTAGAAGGCCCCTAACAACAATAACAACAAAAATAATTAATCCATCAAAATAGCCTGTCAGCAATCAAAAGATCTCATCTGTCACCTTTCTGGTTTCTTTTTCTTGTCCTTTGTTCTACAATCTTCAAAGAGTTTCCCTGATGGAAACTTCTAGACTTCCAGTTCCAGGTTTCATTTTCACATTGGTAGGTTGCCTTTCCATTCTCTTTCAACTGAAGACTTCAGTAATTTAGTCAGAGGTTTTCGTATTAGAAACCTGACAGTTCGTTCTGCATATAATAGCTTGCGGATATGAACATAACTTTGATGTGATGTTGGCAGATGAGTCTGCAGGATTGGTGTACTTCTCCATGTGGGCATCACTCAAGGACAGTCATCAGGTGACTCATTTGACTAAGTCAGAGGAATTCGGCCTGAGACCTCAGCAATGTCTAGGAAGCTTAGTAATTATCAACTGCTCAACAAAAATCCGTAATACTTACCTGCCACCTACAACATGCCTCGTTCTATCTTCCCGGTGAGCTCAGATGAGGTTGTTATTACTACTGACTGCCAGAGGTTCAAGGAGAATGTGTGGTTGTTTTCCAGCCAGTTAATGAATGGCAGAAGCAACATTGTTCAAGGAAATTCTCATCAATGTGCTTTGGCATTTTGTCTTTTTTTTTCTTTGTTCCATTTTTTTAGAGAATGAATTGGGGGACATGAGAAGAGTCTTGATACTATAGCAATTAAATGCTCTGCAGCTAACCAAAACAGGTACTCTGTCATTTAAGATCGCCAAGACTCAGAACTGGCCTGTCAGCACAGCCACAAGTTTGATGTTCTCTTGTTTTGATTTTTGTTATAGATTGATAAAACATTCATTAATTAATTAATCAATTAGAAATTGATAGTGATAAATCAGTAGTCTCCTTGTGTGGATTGAATGCTCTACACCCTGTGTCTCTTTTGCATGAAAGAGTCTCTTTCTGGTATATTTACTTTGTCATTTTATCTAGTTAAATGGGGTTTTCAGAAGTTATATTATTATAGCATCACAAGTCATTTAATATCTGAAGAATCTGTGCTGTGATCAATTCTATTATTTCCAAGTCTTTTTTTATCACAATTGTTTTTAATATTTATTAAGTATATCTCTGCTTCCACCCTCCCTCCCTTGGATCCTCATACTCGTTCTACAATAATGGTTTTATACAGTATTTGTCCTTATGGGACTGAATTAGTTCACTCTGCATAATGCTCTGCAGTCTTTCCCTAGTTAAGTAGTACTTTACAAAATCTTTTCTCCTGCATGCTGTCTAGTATTCCTTCATGTGAATGTACCATAATTTCTCAATCCATTTGATTGTGGTTGGACATCTTGACTGTTTCCATGTTCTTGAGACGGTGCATAACATTACTTTGAACCTTGATATACAAGTCTCTGTGCCTCAGTTCTCATTTTCTCAGGGTATATTCTAAGCAGTGGAGTAGCTGGATCATATGGAATTTCTATGTTCAGCTTTTTGAGGAAGCACCAAACTGCCTCCTAGAGTTGTACTATTTTACAATCTCACCAACTATGTGTAACAGTTCCTATCTCACCACATCCTCTCCAACATTTATTGTTTGCTGTTCTGTTAAACTTTGCCACTGCTACTGGAGTGAGATGGCATCTCATTGTGGTTTTTATTAGCATCTCTCTTCTTACCAGTGATTTTAAGCATTTCTTCTTATGTCTGTTGGCCATTTGAATATCTTCCTCTGTGAAAATTCTTTCCATGTCCTTTGCACATTTTGTAATTGGGTTATCAGTCTTTTTTGTGTGAAGGCCCAGGAGTATCCTATAAACATTCATTATGAGACTCTTGTCTGAGATGGTATTGCCAAATGTTTGTTCCCAGTCAGTAGGTTTTCTAAGTTTTTGACATGCACAGGGATTTAATCTTTAGAAGGTCCCAGCCATCAGTTTTATCCTCTTTAGATTGTACATTTCTAGCTGTATTTGGCAGTCTGTTTCAACCATAGACAAGGCCTTGTAAAGTTAATCCCAGTTTATCTTTTATGAGCGTTATGATATTGGTCTTTACTTCTAGGTCCCTGATCTACCTTGCATTGATTTTTGTGTGTGGTGTGAGATATGGATCCTATTTCAGCTTTCTGCAGGTTATTTTTGTTGTTATGTGCCATTGAGTTGCTTTCAACTCACAGCGACCCTATGTACAACAGCCCTAAACTCTGCTCTGTCCTGTGCCAATCTCATTGTCTTTGACACATCCCAATTGACCCAGTCACCAAAATCAATCCACCTCCCAGAGGGCCTTCCCCTCCTGCACCGTCCCTCCACCCTCCCAAGCAAGATGTCCCTCTCCAAGGACCTCTCCCTCCTTACAATGTGACAAAAGTATGTCAGACGAAGTCTCAGAATCCTTGCCTCCAACGAGCAGCCCAGTTTAACCCTCTCCAGGATAAATCTGTTTGTTTTCTTAGCAGTCCATGGTACACTCAGCACTCTTCTCCAACACCAAAGCTCAAAAGAATCAATTCTCCTTCTATCCACCCTGGTCATTGTCCAGCTCTGTGACGCATAACAAGTGATTGCAAAGACCATGGCCTGTACCAGATGCACCTTAGTCTCCAGAGACACATTGTTGCTTTTCAGTACTTTAGAGAGGTCCCTAACAGCAGACTTTCACATCGCAATAGGTCTTTTAATGTCCTGGTTGCTGGTGCCAAGCGCGTTGACTGTGGAGCCAAGCAGACTAAAGCTGTGAACAATCTCAATCTCTTCACCATCCATCCTGATGCTACCAATTGGTCCACTGGTGAGAATCTTTATCTTCTTGACATTAAGCCTCAATCCATATTGAAGGCTGCAGTCCCTGACCCTCTTCAGCAAGCGCTTCAGGTCCTCCTCAATTTCAGCAAGCAGGGTTGTGTCATCTGCATAATGCAGATTGTTGATAGATCTTCCACCAATCTTGACCCCATATTTCTCCTCATAGAGCCCAGCCTCCCAGATGATCTGTTCTGCACACAGGTTGAAAAGGTGTGGAGACAGGACACATCCCTGGTGTACGCCCTTCCCAGTTTTGAACCATGCAGTGTTTCCTTGCTCTGTTCTGATGACTGCCTCTTGGTTAAAGAGTTTCGCATTAGCACGATCATGTGTTCTGGGATTCCCATTCTTCCCAGAGTCAGCCACAGTTTGTTATGGTCCACAGAGTCAAACGACTTTGCATAATCAATGAAGCACAGATAGACATTCCTCTGGTACGCCCTGCTTTCAGCCAACATCCATCTAACATCAGCTATAATATCCCTAGTACCACGACTTCTTCTAAACCCAGCCTGGACTTCTGGTAGTTCTCTGTTGATGTGCTATTCCGGTCGATTTTGGATAATCTTCAGCAGAATCTTGCTTGCATATGAAATTAATGATATTGTTCTATAGTTTCCACACTCTGTTGGGTCACCTTTCTTTGGGATGGGAACAAATATAGATCTCTTCCAGTCAGTTGGCCAAGTGGTTGTTCTCCAGATTTCTTGACACAACTTGGTGAGTACGTCCAGAGCAGCATCTGTTAGCTGAAATATGTCTATTGGTATACCATCTATTCCTGGGGCCTTATTTTTTGCTCTTTCCTTCAAAGCAGCTTGAACTTCTTCTTTCATCGCCATAGGCTCTTGCTCATGTGTTGTTTCACTAAATTCTTCTGTGTCTACCAATTCCTTTTGATGCAAGTGACTCAGTATATTCTTTCCATTTTCTTTTGATACCTCATGGATCATTGAATACTCTGCCTAAAGCATCCTTGATTATAGCAACTCTAGGTTTGAATTTGTTCTTCAGTTTCTTGAGCTTAAGAAATGCTGAGCGGGTTTGACCCTTTTGGTTTTCTGACGCTAGCTCCTTGCCCATAATTTCTGCAGGTAGCAGTCCAGTTTTGCCAGCACCATTTGTTGAAGAGGTTGTCATTTCCCCATTTGATAGGTTGTATTTCCTTGTTGACTATCACTTGGCCACAGGTAGCTGTGTCTATTTCTGGGTTCTCAATTCAGTTCCATTGGTCTATGTGTCTGTCAATGCACCAGTACCATGCTGTTTTTGTTAATACCGCTGTATAGTTGGTTTCAAGGTCAAAAAGTACCATGCCTCACGTTTTTTGTTTCTCAGAAGTATTCTGCTTATTCTGGGTCTCTTTCCTCTTCATATAAATGTTGC